>NC_081421.1:88801989-88921008 GCF_949786415.1 Peromyscus eremicus | reverse complement strand
CATCTTCCTCCTCAGTACACACTGTACAAGGAGCTGATGGATGAGCATTAAATTCAGAGAGGGTCTCAGATATGCTAAATAGTAGTATATCATTTATGTGAGCAAAGGAAGAGAAATAAATAAGGAACCATTTTCACTTGGCTTAGTAGGCTTACCGGGAAATTACTGTGTAAGTTTTGTTTGTTAATATGTTGTGTTTTTATCTGTGGTTATTTGTAATAGGGTGAAAACAGCTGCACCTTTTATTTCTATACTGTCAAAAAATTGGTTTCATTAAATATCTTTTTCCAGCTTATTTTTTTCCCCAACAGTAGTTTGATCTCTAAGAAACCCAATCTAAACCCAACCTAATTAATAATGCTCAAAGAGAAAGCAGGATGCTAAGCCACACACACAGTAATCTAATATTATAGTCATTTTTAGTAGATTACTGTACTTCCAGACTACTTCCTTTACTGAATAGTTACATCTTCCAGTAAGTGTCTAAGAAAGATGATTACGGATGTGTCCAACCTTAAAAAGTTTGATTTTATAAACCGTCAAAATGATAAAATTTATATGCCATACATAACGCATTATGCAAGGTACGTGATCATATATTGTTTAAACTGGTAGTGAGGCATCTCCTTATGATTATGTGAACTTAGAGGTGAGATGGTTTATAGCACTAAGATGAAGCATTTGGGCTAGATGCTCCTAGATTTAAATCCTCAATTCATAGTTCACCATATTTATGACCTGTTCATACTTTAATCTTTTTGAGTGTTAATTTCTCAAACCATAGAAGTTCTAGTACACAGCAACTAACAATGTATATTGCAAAATAACCAGAAGAAAATATTTTTCATCTTTTCGTCTCAAAAAAATGGTAAATGATTGAAATAATAAACGGGCTAATGACCCTGATTTGATTCTTGTGGAATATATGCATGTATAGAAACAAATATCAAAATGTGCCCTACACGAGCACAACTAGAATATGTCTGTTAAAGATAAAACTTTATGACTGGGCAGTGGTGGCATATGTCTTTAATTTCAGCACTCGGGAAGCAGAGGCAGGTGCATCTCTGAGTTCAAGGCCAGCCTGGTCTACAGAGTGAGTTCCAGCACAGCCAAGTGCTGTGGGGTGGTCTGTATGTCAAATTGCTCTGATTGGTCAATAAATAAAACACTGATTGGCCTGTGGCCAGGCAGGAAGTATAGGTGGGACTAACAGAGAGAATTGAGGAAACAGGAAGGGAAGAGAGACACTGCCAGCCGCCACCGCCATGACAAGCAGCATGTGAAGATGCCGGTAAGCCACAAGCCACATGGCAAGGTATAGATTTATAGAAATGGATTAATTTAAGATATAAGAACAGTTAGCAAGAAGCCTGCCACGGCCATACAGTTTGTAAGCAATATAAGTCTCTGTGTTTACTTGGTTGGGTCTGAGCAGCTGTGGGACTGGCGGGTGACAGAGATTTGTCCTGACTGTGGGCCAGGCAGGAAAACTCTAGCTACAGCCAAGGGTATGCAGAGAAACCCTGTCTCAAAAAATAAAAATAAAGTCGAGCAGCAGTGGCACACACCTTTAGTCCCAGCACTCGGGAGGCAGAGCCAGGTGGCTCTCTGTGAGTTCAAAGCTAGCCTGGTTTACAGAGGGAGATCCAGGACAGGCACCAAAACTACACAGAGAAACCCTGTCTCAAAAAAAACTAAATAAATAAATAAATAAACTTTATAAATTCCCAGTCTACTAGGTAGGTCTATAAAGCCCTTGATACATATTGAAAAGTCCAATGAATCAGACCACCATTTGACAATTAATTGGTGTCCATTAACTATCAAATCTTCCTAAGCATTTAGAAGTCAAACAAAAACTCCTGTTATGTAGAAGTTGCATTGCAGATAAAGAAGACAGACAACAACAGAAACACATTTTATGATATTGTAGAAAACAATAAAGGTTGTGGTGAAAACAAGAAATAAAGTGGGCTGCTGGGGCTGGTATTAGCAGAAAGATCTTGGGTGTTGCATGGTGTGGTCGAGGTAGGGCTCTTTGAGAAGAGATCATCCAGGAAAATGTATAGTTAAAAGTAAGGGATTGAATCACAGAGCCATGTGGGCACGTGAACTCCATACAGAGATGATATCTAAAGCCTAGGGCAGAAGTCTAAGTTGGAGCTATAAATACACTTGGGCATCTTAGCATCTAACTGGCATGAATGCTGTAAGATACATAGCGAATAGATTTTTTTAAAAAAAGATCACCATCAACTAGGCACCAGCCTATGGCAATTTTAAGAGAAATAAAAGAAGGAACCAGAAAAGAAGGCTGAAGGGACACCAGTGAAGAGGGATCAAAGTAGAGAGTGAGATGTTAGGTGGTCAAGAGAGAAAAGGAAGAGAAGAAGGATGGACTCTGCACAATGCTACATACAATTCAAATAAGATGAGCACCAACACTATGGACCATACTGAAGTATGTTTATCCTAGCAACCTTAAAGATCAAATTACCTAGCAAAGAAATAAATAGTACTGTAGTTCTGACAATATAGAATGCCCTGGAGTGGAAATACACCAAAAAAGAGAAAAAGAAAAGAAAAGAAAAAGAAAAAGAAAATACACCAGTATCAGAGATCTCTTGTGGTGTGTGTGGTTCCCCTAGTCACAGACCAGTGTATTTCTTGTCCACAGCAATTCAGTCTCATTGAGGGGTCCACTAGAGAAGGACACAGTCGGAGGGCTGTCAGACAGTCAGGAAGAGCTGGCTCTTAGGATGGGTTAACGTGGAAACCTGTGATTCCAGGATAGTCTGGATGAGCCCTTCCAGAGGTAGTATAAGGAGGAAGCTCCTCAGCCTCCTGTGGTAGCACACACCTGTGATGCCGGGAGTAGGCAGATGGGACAGAGGATCAGGAGGTGGACACTAGCCTGGGATCCATAACAAGTTCAAAGCCAGCCTGGGCTTTATAAGGAGACTCCATCCCAAACAAAATCTAGAAAGGAAAAATTTCAAAGTGACAAAACATTTACAAAGGAAACCAAGTGAGTATGGCGGCCCATGACTGCAATCCCAACACTCAGAAGGCTGACACAGGAAGACTGCCACAACCTCAAGGTGAGCCTAGGCCTTGAACAATTTTGAGACACTGAGACTGTGATAGTTTGAATGTAATTGGCCCCTACAAGCTCACAGGGAGGGGCACTATTAGGAGGTGTGGCTTTGTTGGAGTAGGTGTGGCCTTGTTGGAGGAAGTGTGTCACTGTGGGGGCGGGCTCTGAGGTCTCCTATGCTCAAGCGACTCCCCGTGTCCTCGTTGACTCCCTGTTGCCTTCTGATCAAGATGTAGCCAGCACCACGTCTGCCTGCCCTCTGCCATGCTCCCAGCCATGATGGTAATGGACTGAACCTCTGAAACTGCAAACCGCCACCCCAATTAAATGTTTTTTTTTTCCTTATGAGAGTTATGGTGGTCATGGTGTCTCTTCACAGCAAATAGAAACCCTAACTATGACATAGACGCTATCTGAAAAAAAAATAGATTTTTAGACTCTTCTCCTTAGGCTTATACCAATTTAGGCCTCCAGACGTCTGAAGAGGTTAGGAGTCCATTTCCTCATACAAGACCTTGTTTCAAAAGATTCCAGAAAAGATGTTTCAAACATTTTTCAAAAGATTCCAGAAAAGATGTTTCAAATATTCATCCTAGAAATGACCACTCTAGGATGTGTGTGATTACCTACTATTCATATTTATGTCTATATGTATACCTAAGCACCAAGATCCCGCTTGCTTTATCCTTTCTATTCATCCACGTTTTGTGATACTATAGCAACTACCACCAACTACCACAGACTGTGCAAATTCGAAATGTAAATTACAAACAACAGAAGTTTATCTGACTCATAGTTCTGGAGACTGAGTATTTCCAGGTCAAGAGGTTGTATCTGCAGGAGCATTTGGCTATATCATAAAGTGATGAAAGTTATCATATAATTAAAAGCACACACTTTTTTAACTAGTGTAGCACTGACTCGCAAAGGTGCCCTTGAGTCTAACTACTTCTCAAAAGTGCACGTGGATTAAATTTCTTCCTCCGTTTTTGAAGGGATGCTTAAACCACACCTGGCTTCTTGGTCCAGACCTTCTGAAGACTAGGGAGAATTCTGGGTATTTTACCTCTTAACAATCATCAGCAAGGTTTTAATATTTTCCCACAGGTACTCCCAGTGCCTATTTCTTACCTGTAGTATTAGTATTATAGTATTATTACTAAAAAAAAAAAAAAGGTTTCATACAATGTATTTTGATCACATTTTTCCCTTACCCAATTCCTCCCAAATCCTCCCCATCTCCCTACCCACTCAATATTATGTTCTTTCTTTCTCTCTCTCTTTTAAAAAAACAAACAAAAAAATTAACACAAAAAATTAAAATTAAAACATGCAAAAGAACAATACAGGAAAAAAAAGCCAAAACAAAGCAATATGAAACCAAAAGTCCACAAAAATATTACTGGGTTTGTTTTGTGTTGGCCACCTACTCCTGGGCATGGGCACTGCCCTGAATTGTGGTTGATAAACCCAGTGAGGCTCCATTGAAGAAAACCAGTTTTGCCTTTGCCAGCCGGTATCAATTGCAGATAGCTTCTTGGTTAGGAATGGGACTCCTTGTTCATTTCCCCTCTCAATGCTGGGACCCCATCTGGCCTGATCCTGAGCAGGTCTTGCGTACGCTGCCACAGTCTGTGAATTCATACGTGCATCAGTGCTGTTGTGTCTGGGAAAACACTGTTTCCTTGGAGTCATCATCACCTCTGGCTCTTATAGTCTTTCCACTTCCCCTTCCACTTAGATCCCTGAGCCTTAAAAAGTGAGGTCTGATGAAAAAAATCCTTTTGTTGACTGAGTGTTCCAAAGCCTCTGCTCTCTGCACATGGTCCAGTCATGGATCTCTGTCTTAATTCCCATCTACTGCAAGAAGAAGCTTCTCTGATGTGGGTTGAGCAAGGCACTTCTGTAAGTATAGCGGTTTGTCATTGGGAATCATTTTAATGTTATATTCCTTTAGCGAAATACCAGTATTAGGTTTTCCCCTAGACCCATGATCTATGTAGTCTCAGGTTCTAGGCCACTTTAGCAGTGTTAGGCATGGGCTCCATCTTTGGAGTGGACCATAAATCCAATCAGAAAGTAGTTGGTTACTCCCATAACACCTGTACCTCTGTTACGTTTACATCAGTATATCGTGCAGGAAGGTCACTGTTGTAGGTCATAGGGTTCATAGCTGGGTGATATTAATGATTATCTTTCTCCTCTGGCAGCATGCAGAGTACCTTCCAACACCTTGAATGTGAGTTAGTAGGTATAAAGCTTCTAGTTAAGCACCAGCTCAACTTCTCTGTTCTGTGACATATATACAGGTTATCTTCAGCAATTGGGCCTTACCATCGGGTTGTGGAGAGTAATCAATAGCCAGACAATAGCCTGTGATGTTTGAGGATTTCCATGGGGCCCCTCTGACAGCTCACCAAAATGGAACCTATTCCTGGGACTAGTGGTTTTACTTGGTGCTATAAGATATCTAGTTGGGCCATTGTCTTTTGTACTATTTAGTGACTCCATTTATATTATTTCCAAATATGTTAATATGTATATATTTTAGGAAACTTCTAAAATAGGAGGTGTCCATATGGTTTTCAAATGGGCTTTAGTGTCAGTTGTCCCTCCCATATTCTCCCCCTTACCCTTCACTCCCATCCCCCTTCCTATCTAAGCCTCCTATTCTAGTTCCCCATGTGTCTCTCCATAACACTGTATCCTATGTCCCTTTCCCTGGGAGATCCTCTCCTCCCCTCTAGTCCCTTACTAGGTACATAAACTCTGTGGTTATTCAGATTAGAGCACATATATTGAAAGCTTAAAGGCTAACATTCATATCTAAGAGAAAACATACAAGATCAGTCCTTTGGGGTCTGGTTTGTCTCACTCGGGGTGATTTATTTCTAGCTCTATTTGTTTGCCTTCAGATTCATAATTTCAAATGTTCTTAACAGCTAAATGATATATTTTCATTCAATTCTAAAAAGATTTTAATTTCCTTCTTGATTTCTGTATTGACTCATTTTTCATTCAGTAGTGAGTAGTTAGTTTCCATGAGTTTATAAGCTTTCTGTTGTTTCTATTGTTGTTGAAATCTAGCTTTAATCTGGGAGTCATATAGGATGCAGGGTATTATTTCAATTTTCTTATATCTGTTAAGATTTGCTGTGTTTCCAAGTATGAGGTCAATTTTGGAGAACTTCCTATGAGCTGCTGAGGAAAAAGTATATTCTTTTGTGTTAGGTGGAATATTCTGTAGATGTATGCTTCAACTGAGCTATCCATTTCTTCCAACTTGTCTTTAAGATCTGAAATTCTCACTTCCATCTTCTAATCTGTTGGTAAGGCTTACATCTGAGGTTTTTACTAACTTCCTAAATTTTTCATTTCCAGTTTTATTTCAGTTTGAGTTTTCTGTCATGACTCTATTTCTCTGTTAAATTCTACTTTCATGTCTTGAAATGCTTTCATTATTTCATTCAACTGTTTGTGTTTTCATGATCATCATTAAGACATTTATTAGTATCCTTTTTAAGGTCCTTGAACATATTCACGATTGCTGTTTGGAAATATTTGTTTTACTTTTCAGCTAACTTGCTGTCCTCGGGGCCTATTGCCATAGGGTCCCTGAGTTCTTCAGGAAGCATATGGTCTTAGCTGTTCATGTTCGTGTTTGGGGGACAGGATCTGCACATCTGGAGTGATGACATTTGGGGGGAGGGGTATTGTGTCTTTGATGGGTAGGTATTCCATTCTTTGGTTGCAGTTGCCCATTCTGGATCCTAGGCAAGTGTGGTGGTTACAGTGTTCCTGGTAGAGAGTGCTTCTTCAGATCAGAGATGACACAAAGTGATGCAGATAAGCTAGAAGGAAAAACTGAGAAGAGCAGGGGACTGGGGTCCACACCAAGAAGCAGGGTCCTCTGGGAATCTATTTCCTACCTTCTAGTAGCTCTTCTTGCCTTATTTTTCCTTCTTCCTATGTGTCCTAGGAAAAGGTGACATCTTCATTCTCTTAAAACATAAATCTGATCTTTCCTCTCCTAGAGTTTCATTCACTTTCCATGAACCTTGAGCTCTGTGTACAGATATATATTTCTGTCTGTCTTTCTAATACTTCCCTTTGCTCAAAGAAAGATGATGATCTTTCAGTCCTCTAACCTTAGAAGATGTCTTCTCTACTTGTAAGTCCAACTTTCTCCTTGAGGTCACTTCCTGGCTCCTCCCATTAGTCTCTATCTTCTTCCGCTCACTTTGCGCTTACTGTGGGTGCCACCATGGCTGTTACTCACATGCTCTATGAAAGGGGTCCAGTGGCAATCCCCAAATACCACAGGATGTTGCCAGGGCAAGGTAATAAGGTCTCAAACAGTGTGAGAGTTAATACTTCCTTACAGCAAGATACAATGGTGGTTGGCTTATTGGTATGTTTTGTTTGGTTTGGTTTGGTTTGGTCACTATTTTTTTTCAAACACATATCTTACCTCTCCACCCAGACAGTAAAATTCTTTGCAAAGAGAGGAACTGTTTCAAACTTCTTATACCCCACTGACTCCCAGTACAAGTCAGGAAATGCTATAGTTTGAATGTGCAATGTCCCCATAGACTCATGTGTTTGAGCGCTTGATCTCCGGTTGATAGACTTGTTTGGGGAGGTTGTGGACCCTTTGAAACAAGTGGCAGGGCTAGCAGAGGTGGGCCCATGGGGACTGGCTTTTAAAGGTTATACCTCATCCCTGCCTCTGGCTCAGACTCTTTTATTCTTGATCTTCAAGATGCAGCAAGCCTGACCACAAGTTACTGCCACCCCAGTCCAAGCCACCTCAGCCTCCATGCCTTCCCTCCCACGGTCCATATCCCTTGAACTGTGAGCCGAGGTAAACCTCTCTTGCTTTAAGACGCTTCTGCCAGGCATTGGTCATGGTGATGAGGAAGGTAAGTAATGCTGGTAATAAAGTATAACTTTTAACTCATCATCATCATCATTGATATCGGTTAACAAACACAGGAGATCTAGTTAAACTGTTTTAATAAAATCAATGAGAACAGGTAGAGATCTACTACTATTCTGTAAAGGTCTCTGATCATAACTACATACTTAGCATTTAATAAACGCTGGTTCAATAGGCTACATTGCTTTATGAGTTATGTTTATAACTCTAGATATTTTGTGAGCCAATTTACACTTCTAAAGTTACTGTAAATTTTATAAATCTGTCTGAAACATCATTTGTTAATTACAAAGTCCATAGCCAACTGTTTATTGGATAATGGATAACTAAATGACTTCGTGAAAACCTAAGTTCTTGATAGTCATATTCATCCCCCAACCTGACCCCATCTTCTCCCCACAAATTTTTTTTCACAAATTTCTCTGCTTCAGTTGATGGATGATATTATGTTTACTCAGATCTAAACACCCAGCTATCCAGAACTTTCTTTATCTCATATCCTATACCCCTAGAATCATTTTGATTCTACCAAAAAGACTAAAGCATATACACAGTTCTAACAATTCCCACCACAATTACTGTTGCCACCTTTGGCAAAGCCACCGTCTTCGATCGTACAGTTCCATCCTACCTATAGTCTCTTCTTCCGTCTTTGGAAGACTCCTGTACTGAAAATGATTGTCGGCTGCTTATCCCACACCGAGTGAAATCTATAGTCCTAACCATGGTTCACAGGGTACTACGTGGATTAAGACCCATCATGTTCCCAGACACATCTCCTGTCACTACCGTTCCCTTGGTGCCCACCTCTAACGACACTAGACTGATCCTACAGAATGCTAGCTGCAGGGTCTTTCCATGGGCATTTCCTGTTATGTTCTTGCCCTTAGTACCTTCATGGATAGCTCCCACTTCCCTTTAAGGCCTTATTCAAATGTGCCCCTCTTATCTACGTTATCATAACTACCCAGTTCTAAACTGAAATCTTCATTCTCCTCCACGTTTTTTTTCTCTATGGCAATATCACTATGTCCTGAGAAAGCATCTCTCTTGGACATCAAGTACAGAAGCATGACTGAGCAAGAGTCTGGTTTGCTGTTCTCTGAAGTCCATCTCTGGGTTTGTATCTAAGCCATGTATCCCAGGGGCTACTCCCAGCCAGTCACTGAATATGACAGGAATACTAACATGAGCTCCTTCCTACAGGACACAGGAGCACTCTGAGGGTTGCCCTTGGCTCCAGGACTTCCAAGTGTCATAGTCAATGTCCCTTAAACAGCACTGCAGAACCAGCTGCTCCCACGCAACTTTCCCACTCCCTTCCGCTCAGATTCCCAAACTGATCCAGTTTCAGTCTTTTCTGCTTCTCTCTCAATTTTCTCTCATATATTCATTTCTCATGATAAAGTTTTGTCCACATAGCCTTTCTTGGCATGTGTTTCTCAGAGGACCCAGAATAGTACAATCACCCTCTATATTGCATATTATATTTGTCTTTTATTGCTTACTAGAAGATAAATTTCTAGAGAACAAGAATTTTGTTTAAGAATCCCAAACACCTAGCACAGTACTACCTGATGGGCATTCAGTAAATGAATGCAGGGTAAATGACTGAAAAGTGCTTGAAAAATAATATCAGCTTTAACAATATTAATTGTGTGGAGGAATACACACACAATACTTATCAGCTTTCAAAATTCTGCTCTGTCCTAAATTCCTCTTGCTTGCCTCTCTCACCCAAGAAGAAAAATCTTTGTGTTTTCCTACAGCAGAAATGAGATTTGGGTGATAAATTGATTTTAGGAAAAGATCCACATTATTAATTGGGTGGCTGCCCATTAGTTTTGGCAAGCAAATGCAGAATTCTGACTTGAGATATTCATCATGGCTGCTTTCTTGTCCTTAACATCAGTCAGGATCTACAGTTAAATAAGCAAAATCAAAAGGTTTGAAGATTTAATCTTTTTTGTTGGTTTAAACATCCATCTAATAATAATCAAATTTGATCCCTGCCTAATTCAGCCTCTTATTCTCTACTCCTAAATGTCTCTCAAGAATAGAAGAAAAAAAAGACCAATTTTTCTCCAGTATGATCTCAGATTCTCTTTGAAATATACTTTTAATCATGTGTATGGGAGGGGGTGCACAGGAGTGCAGGTGCCTGCAGAGGCCCTGAGTCAGATCTCCTGGATCTGAGGTTACAGGTGAGTATGAGCCCCTGACATGGATGCTGGGAATCAAACTCAGGTCCTCTAGAAAAGGAAGACATGTTCTTTACCACTGAGCAATCTTTCCAGGCTCCAGATTCTTTTGTTTTGATTTGATTTTTTAAGTTAGCTTACAAAGTAGTGTATTTCCAGACAGGATCTTCAGATACAGTTCATTTTGACCTGTTCCTCACCTCCCCCACTCCCTGCCCCCAGTTCTCTGCCTATCCTTCCTTGCAGAACCTTTCTTCTATCGTCCTCTCCTGTTCCACTTAGCTTTATTTTCTTCCTCATCCCCCTTTCTTTTTTTTTCTAGTCACGTGGGACCTGTGGTGGTTTCAGTAAAAATGACCTCCACAGGCTCATACATATGAATGCTTGATCTGAAGTTAGTGGAACTGTTTTAGGAAGGACTAGGAGGCATGGCCTTGCTGGAGGAGGTGTGTCACTGGGGATGGGCTTTGAGGTTTCTATCTGCCTACAGTCTGGGAATAAGATGGAAGCTCTCAGCTACTACTCCAGCACCATGCCTGCCTGTTACCATGCTCCCCACCACGATGGTCATGAACTCACCCTCTGAAACTGGAAGCAAGTCCCCAATTAAGTCGTTTATATGTTGCCTTGGCTTTGGTGTCTCTTCTCAGCAATTGAACAGTCACTAGGACAGAACCCTTTAGTTTCCTCATGCTTACACATATTACCTCTCATCTGTATATACACAGTTAACAGTTAGAGGCCACAATTCCCAGGTGAGAGAAAGAATATACAGAATTTGTCTTTCTGAGTTGGGTTACTTTACGTAAAATAATGTTTTCCAGTCCCATGCATTTTCCTACAAATTTCATTACTTTGGTTTTCTTTATGGCTGAATAAAATGCTACATTTTCTTTATCCATTCATCTGTTGATAGACATGTAGACTTGTTCTATGTCTTTGCTACTATGAAAGGAATTGCACTAAGTATGGATATACAAGTGTCTTAATAGTAGGATACGGCATCCTTTGGGTATATCCCCAGGAGTGGAATAACTGGATCATATAGTAGTTCTATTTTTATTTTTTAACAACCCTCCACACTGATTTCTACAGTGGCTACACTAGTTTACACCACCAACAACAGTGTTTGTTTCTAATTTTTGCTGTTCTTTATATATTCTAAATATTAAACCCCTTGTGATTTCAGATTCTTGAAAGTGATGAGCTTCCTGTGCAGGTGACTGACTCAGGGTGTGGTCTCTGTGGTTGGGAAGATCAGAATAAAAATATGAAGCAATCTTATTTCACTGTGTTCTGTAAATTTTCCCAGAACAGAATAACATAGGTTTCTGCCTAAAGTTTTCCATCTAGCTGTTAAGTATCCCGGGAGCTTGGTGGAGGAGGATGCTGGGGTCCAACTCCCTCATAAAGATTGACTTAACCTTTAGCCTGTGTCTCTCCTTGCCCTGTGTCCTTGGGCATTGCTTAATGGATGTCTGTTACAAAGTCAGACAGCTGACATTCCCATCCCGGCTTTCCTACTCATTAGCCATGTGGCAAGTGATCTCCCTGAACCTGTTGCCTCATTTTAAAATAGGAATAATAGCACCTATCACTCAACACCTCGCAGATAAATAAGATGAAATGCTTTTGTCTATGGACAAATATTTGCTACTACTATGACAAATATCAGAAAGACAAAGAAATGTAAGCCGTGTGTTCATTCAAGGGCCAGGTTTGTCTGTTTAACCTCTCCGGCTGAATGGTGATATTAAGGGGCTGATAGCATCCAAACACATAATAATGTGGTGGACGGTAATTGGGGTTCAAGACTTCAAACTGCATCTAAAGAATAGGGAGGGAAAAGAAAACAAAAGTCGATTGCAGGGCTTCCTGGTCTCTGCTTTGACCTGAGTTTCGCCGGGGGCCTCGCTGCCTTCCTCTCAAGGGTAGGGACTGTCCACCTAGGGTTACCGAATGCCTGGTCACACTCTCTCGGGCTCACTCCTTTTCCTTGCGTAACTGTTGAGGTCAAAACGGGCACCCTCCCGAAATTGAAGAGTGTCATTTCTGAATGGGATCGAAAAACAGGAGCTGCGTTCCCCCAGACATCCCAGGATGACACCAAGAACTCCCAGGGAGCCAGTTTTTTAGTATCAGTGCCTTAGCACCTTTGATTTTCCCCAGACCTGAGATTCCAAGGTCTGTGACAGAAGGTTGGAGGTGGGACTTTGGGAGGGGAGGGGAGATTAATGTCAGTATTCTACTGTAGGAGTTCTTAGGTAACTACAGGAGCCATCATTATGATCTAAAGCCAAGCAGGGGGAGGATCACAGACAAATGACTTAGCACTTAAGCCTCAGTCTCTGTCTCTGTCTCTGTCTGTCTCTGTCATTCTCTCTCTCTCTCTCTCTCTCTCTCTCTCTCTCTCTCTCTCTCTGTGTGTGTGTGTGAGTGTGTGTGTGTGTGTGTGTGTGTGTGTGTGTGTGTGTGTAAGCTCTGCGGCCAGACTGAGGTCCACTAAGTGAGGTAACCTTAAGCACACAGGCTCACAACACACAGGGTGTGCTGCTGCTGCGGGAACCCTGGCTGCCCTGACACTCGGCACGCATGCACGCACGCAGGGCAGTTCCCTGTGCCGCTCCTGGAAAATAATGACTTGGAGAAGGAACAGTTAATAAGAAAATGTGCCTCGCTAACCGTGCACAGAACAACAAAGAGCTGGCAGCCCCTGAAGGAAAAGGGCTTGTGCGGCTGCCGTTCAAACTTGTCAGTCAACTGGTGCCAGCAGCCTCAGCGTCTGCCTCCCCAGCACACCCTCATTACATGTGTCTGTCTGGCCTCATCTGTGCCTCGGCTCAGAGGCGCTCCTGACAAGCCGGGATTCTCTTCCTCTCTCCCGGGTGCAAAGAGCAGATTTCTCTCCGTGTCTCTTCTGTCACCTCTAGCTCCTCTCCCCAAGGAGGCACCTTGATTTATGGTAGCTTGGGACTTCCTTCGGCGTCTGCCTGTCCTTGACTTCTAGAATGGAAGAAGCTGAGCTGGTGAAGGGAAGACTCCAGGCCATCACAGTAAGTCTGCGCAGAGTTTTCAGTCCTTAAGGTGGCCGCTTAGATGAGCGGCACCGCGGCTAGCTGTCCTTGTCTCCCATTCAGTCGTCACAAGTGGAAAAACAGAACTGTCAGCCTTCATGGACTCCAGTCTGTTTCTCTTAACCCTTGGGACCCGCTGTGACACGGGGGCTTCAGAACCCGAGATCAAGGAAAATGTTTCTGGATTTTATAAATGGTGTTTGCATTTTAAACAGCCGTCAAGAGTTTTTTTGGTTTTGTTTTTAAGTACTTTATAAAGTCTCACTCACCTTCTGTGTAATATTAGAAATGTGGTTTTTTTCCTTCAAGTTCCTTCTCGCTGACAAAAATTTTTAATAGCCACCCAATCATGAAACATTTTAAAGCAGTGAATATAGCCCCCAAAAGTTAATTTTTTTTTGAAGGAGGATCCCAAAAGGAAGAAAATCTGAAACTTTTTTTATTCTTAGTGTCATAGTATATTCCAGAAAACCTAACCGAATTAAAGCAAAGCTTGGCATATACTCAAGCGAAGTGTTAAACGGGAGAAAACTCGGGAAGCCGCGCACGAGAATAATTCTCAGAGATCAGTTTCCAGAGTAGACATAGCCCGGATAGGATCCCGATAAAGGAATGCCATGCATGAGATGGATTGGAAAATATTTCCCTAATGCCAGGAAGAAAAGTAGCACGTTTTATGTTTATTCTGGGGAAGAGTCAAAGCAAGGAAAGAATTACTTTTCTTAAACGATACCATTCTTTTTCTTTTGCTTCCCAAGTGTTGTATCTGGCAGTAACCTGGAAGTCCCAGCCCAGTCATCTGTCATCATTAGCTGTAACTTGGGGTGGCATTTTGGAGGAAAAGCAGCTTTGCAAATCCACACCCCTGTGTGTCACATTTTCTGCCCCTGAAAAGTAACTGTCAAAAAGAAGTAAATACTTTTTCAAAACTGATACTGAATCATGGAAAGCGTGAGGTCATTCCTCCAGGCTCTTCAAATTCTCATCTTAATTAAGCTAATTCTAATTTAGGATTTTTTTTTTTTACTAAGTGAAGGCAGTGGTTTTTTTTTTTCTACCCAGAAAGTATTGAATAAATAAAAATATTTTCTCCACCAGTGAAAAGAAGCCAAGAGTCCACAGATAAGATTGGGCACTTTTTTATAGAGAGTACTTTTTAATTTCTGAGTTCTAATCACTGTATTTTTCCTTTCACCAAAAAGCCTTGGGCTGGCTTTTTGTTAGTTTGGTTTTGTTGTAAAATCCAGCCCCAGTCTCAGCTGTCCCCCTTGAAGGGACAGGAACTCCACCGCACTCTGTTGTTCTTGGCATGGCCCTTTTACACTACAGCTGTTGTCTGAAGGTTACTTCACTGAACCGGGTTGTTCAGAACTAGGCTGCTCTCCCTGCCACCCACCCACCCCCAAAATTCCAACTCCTAAATAACCAGATGAAACCAAGACTCAATGAAGCACACTTCTTCTTCTGTGCTTCTGCTGTTGCAGTGGGGGAACATCTCGTTTTAAAGTCTTGTTACATATGGTTTGTAGCTTAGACCATTTGGCGAAGTAGTCCATGGTCCAAACAGATGGCCGCATACAGTTATTCAGAGGGCCTAGGAATTTTCACTGAGGGTTCTCATGCAAAACAGAGATAGAAGGCAGGTCAAAATGCCTTAAAAAGGAATTGAGAGGGTTAATTCCTGAATATAGAGCTATTTTTATTATTAAAAATAATAAACTTTTTTTAATGGTCCTGTGAGCCTAAACACATCCCATTAGAGTTAATTAAGTCTTTGAAGTAAGGTCACAAAATTCAGCTTGAAAGTAAAATTCTTGCTTAAAGCCTGTAGGGCAAAAACTGGCCAAAGTTTATAGGAGCGAATTTCCATTAGCCTCCACAGCACAGGGCTCGGTCCCATTTGTCACCACCTAGAGGGGAAATGAAGCACTGCCGTGTCCATGGAGACAGCACAACTGCCCTCCCCCTGGGCACCCTGGGAAATGCCAGCTTTCTCCACCCTGGCCTTGCCCAGGAAGCCGACCCAGCTATTCTTTCTACCTAGGAAAAGAAAACACACAGTTACACAGGGAACTTTCAAGAATTATCTCATTTCTGAAAGGTATTAAAATTATGGGGCCCTGATCCAGACTGAAACTCAGAGGTCATCATTTAACCATTCTTTTAGACTGAAATACATTTTTATATACTTCAATGACTGCATCAGAAGCACTTTCCTAAGCAGCAAGACACAGCAACACACAGACTTCATTTTGTAAGAAGAGAAAACAAAATCGAACTTTGACGCTGCAAAGTAGTTTGATTTTTTTTATTAAATTATGATCCTCTAACTCCTAGCAATAAATAAAATAAACTTTATTATTATACTTGCTCCACAGGGTTTCAAGTGACTAAAAAGGCATTCTTCTTACTGTGAATAATTGAAAAAAAGTTCATCTGCATATAATTTGGCTGAACCAAGTGACAATATTGCTTTAAAAATATTTTAACCCTGTGATGATGCCATTCATTTCTCACACCAGTAAATTTAGTTTTAAGATTATTCGTAAATTTTCTCAAAGATTTAAAAACAATGAAGGCTGAATTATGAAAGTACTCGGGAAGAGTTATTGAAAGGCGGGCCTTTCAGTCTGGATGCTCGAAACAGAATCTCTTATTTAGTTACCCTCACATTCTGCCTTCAATGCTCCACCCTGTAGCAATTCTTCATTTGCTAAATTGACGACCAAAATACTCGTTAGTCAACGAGTTCCATTTCCAACTGTAATTTGAAAACAGGGCAACTTTACACTGACTAAATATTATGCTTTGAACCCCAAAAGTTTATTGAGGCTATTTTCAAGTCAGTACACATTTAACAAATAACTGATTTTTTTATCCAGACAAAGAGCTGTTGACATAGACTTTTAATTCCCCCTTTTTTTAAAAAAAAAAATGAGGTCCCACTATTCAGCCCCAGGTAGCTTGGAACTCACCATGTGGACTAGGCTGGCCTTGAACTCACAGAGATCTGCCTGCTTCAGCCTCCAAAGTGCTGTAATTAAAGGTGTGAGCCAATGCACTCAACTTGAAATAGATATTTAATGTTACTGGAAATGGGGATACCAGTTTCTCTCGCACTTTGAGGGATGTGCAGGATGGCATGTCACACTGACGACGACAAGATCTCTACACAGCTACTTCCTGGAAGTAAACACAGTTCAAAGTGAAGAACAGAAAAAAAAAAAATCCCAGATGGGTTCCTAGAGAACAGAAAGATCCCCCTCAGATGAGTAAAATCCAGTCAGTCCACATGCCCTTCCACGGGGAATATACTGCTGTATCTTATTTCCTCTGGGAATGTTAGAAAACATAGCACCTAACATTGCCCTGCTCAAATGGAAATACTGGATCTTACACATCTGGAGATTATAGACTTGGGAACACAGGGTATTTCTGGACAATGTTCTGATGAATTCTGAGAACTAATGTTAATTTGCAGAGAACAGACCCAATTAGGAGATGAGAGGTAATGAGTTAGCTGGTACATTTATTCTCGCTGAAAGGCTTACCTTTGATGGTTACGGATGTGCCTATCAACTCATTCACACCTTTATTCAAAGGCTGATCATCTATTGAGTCTTTTGCATTTAATCTGAAAGTTTTATGAGGAGAAACTGGGGACATCAGGTGTGAAGGTGGGAAAGGGCTGCAGTTGTGAGTGGAGTGATGGAGTGGGCACAGACATGAAGGAGGTAGGCTCTCTCAAAAGTTGAGCCACAGTAGGAATCCGAAGCCAAAGCACCTGCCCAGGCCTCCCTCTGTTTGGCAAGGGCCCACAGAAAGTTCTAACACTGCAAGCTGAGCAACGGAGCCAGATTTGCAGGCCAAAGCTGCCCATGACGCAAAATACTAAGGCTCTCTCACATTTCCCTGGGTCCACTCCCTATTTCTTTCCACTCCCAGTGAATATTTTCTTGACTTAAAGGAATTTAGGAGGCAAGAAGTTCTTGCATAAAGCCGAGGAAATCTCCCCATTTTAAGAAAGCATATTAAAATCATAACATAATACTAATTCTCGATAGCTCTTCAGTTCACAATCCCTGTCCCTGGGCACTCCCACTCTGTCTCTGTCAATATTTGGGATCATCTAACAGTCAGTAAAGTAACTGATCATCCAGAAGCAGGACGTCCTGTTGAAATATGAGGGTCTCAGCACATAACCAAAATGCAAGAAGGACCCAATATTTGAGATATCAAGGTAATACCACCAAAATATTAGAATCAGAGCTGGCCCTTTCTCGGCACACTGGCTCTTGTGACTTCACAGGTCACTTGGCCTAAAGAGACCCTGTGCCAGAATGTTCAAACAATGAAGCTCTGCCGTTTTCCACCATGCTGTACCAAGATTACACGTTTCTTCCAGAGAAGGAGAGGTTTCTTCAGACAAATGTGCCAGGCCATGTTTCTTTGCCAAACATAACAGCCCACCCATAAAGGAGGTCATGTGATGAGGTACAATAATTTTGATAGCTCATTAAGGAAACTTCTTTTTGATAGTGGGAAGGTTTTTCCAATGTGCTGCTGAGTGATAAAGCTGCTCTGCTAGATCCTCTACTGACAGAATTTTCTGGACCTCACTGGATGATCTAAAATAAAATATGCTTCTTTAGAAAACTATGATTCAAACAAACTCTAGTCTCAATGTTTAACTACAGTCTAAACAAATGTTGCCTACTTCAATGCTAATATTGAAACAGAATTTCCACTTTCCCATCTCTAAGTCTTAAAGCATACTCATCATGTGCATCCCCGTGGGGCAAGAAGTATCCTTGGTGGATTCTACTGACCCCATTTTCCAACACAGATTATTCCTCTACCCCTGTAGTCTCCGCCCACCTTCCTCAGTCTGCTAAGACTAGAAGTGGGCAAAGAGACTCTGCTGCCATTTCAGAAGCACTTGGCACTGTTTTCCGAAGGTTTGAAGGACTCCAAGTCAACCCTCAGAGTGTACACTGTTCCAGCCTCCATTACCTCCTCCCATCTCCCAGCCATCACTCATCTCCCTCCTGCCAGGATTTATGAAAGCCAGGATATCTTTGCATCTTTCAGCTACCCCAGCAATGAGCGCAACATTAGCTGAAATAATAATAATAATAATAATAATAATAATAATAATAATAATAAGTTAATGAGTGAGCAAATACAATCAGGCTGTGAAGCAGAAGGAGTGAGCTGATGATCATGTGGCCCACTAATAGATTTTTTTTTCAACTGAAAAACCAAGCCAATTTTACCATAGCCTCTTAATAATTCAGAGACTTGTTTGTGCTTGTTAATTGTCCATATGTGTGTTGTCACTCTTCATTAGAATAAACAAGGTTAGACAGAAGTGAAAGAACAGAGCCTGAACTGTTAGAGTGTCCTGTAAGGTTAGGAAAGGAGGAGAGATTTGCAGAGTGAAGTGATGTTGACAAAAGTGGAACTTTGGAACTTATTCTGTAAGGAGTAGTGACAATCCAAAGCCCTACTGCCATGGCTGACCTAAAAATCAAGGTAATGGGGCTGGAGAGAAGGCTCAGCAGTTAGGAGCCCTGGCTGATCTTCCAGAGGACCTGGGTTAGATTCCTAGCATCCACATGGTGACTCACAACCATCTTGAACCCCCTTTCCAGGGGATCCAATGCCCTCTTCTAGGCCCTGCAGGCTCTACACACATGATACACAGACATACATGCAAGCAAAACACCCACACACATTTTTTAAAGATACAAAAATAAACATAAATACAAATAAAATAAAAATCAACCTATGTTATTTTTAAAATAAAAGAAATTGCCGGGTGGTGGTGGCGCACACCTTTAATCCCAGCACTCAGGAGGCAGAGGCAGGTGGATCTCTGTGAGTTCAAGGCCAGCCTGGGCTACAGAGTGAGTTCCAGGAAAGGTGCAAAGCTACACAGAGAAATCCTGTCTTGAAAAACAAAAAAAAACAAAAACAAAAAAAAAGAAAGAAAGAAATTAAGGTGCTTCTTAACTACATGTAGAGATCATCACAGGATCCAGAAATCAGTGGTTTCTTTCTCCATGTTCTCATCCTCTTTATTCATTTCAGTTGCTGCATATCCAGAACTTCTGGTGTGTGGTGGCTCTGGATGTTCTTCCATGTGAGAACGATTCTCTGGGTTTGTTTCTTCTATTCATCCACCTTGGCTCTAGCCAATTAGCCGAACAGTTTCACTTAATGAGCTTTCAAGTTTCCTGAAAACATTTTTAATAATAAAATCCCAGTCCATGCTTACTTCGTCCTTGAAAACTTGATACAGAAAGTTATCTGGATGGCTTCTTTTATATGTCTGTTGCATTTAGTCTCGGATTTCTATCTGTCTCCTTACAGAGCACTGCTTTTAAAAATACCAAGAGAGTTGATTTCAGGGAGGTAGCTCAGTTAGTTGGTGCTTGCTGAGTAGACATTATTGATTTTAACCCCCAGAACCCACATTATAAAAGCTCTGTTGTGGTAGGGTGTGCTTGTAATCCTGGGAAGGTAGAAACAGGCAGATCCTGGGGTCTCATGACCGGTCAGCTCTAAGCCAGTGAGAGATCTTGTCTCAAAAAGTAGGGTGGGTGAAATGTGAGGAATGATTCTCAAGGTTGGCCACTGACCTTCATAGGCACGTGCACACAAGCACAACAGTCAATTTCAAATTAATAGACCTTTCTGTTAACATTTGCAGAAACGCACAACACAGTATTAGTTAAGGTTTTATTGCTGTGAGGAGACACCATGACCATGGCAACCCTTGTAAAGGAAAGCATTTAACTGGGGTGGCTTACAGTTTCGGAGATTTAATCCATTATCATCATGGCCGGAAGCACAGCAACCTGCAGGCAGACATGGTGCTGGAGGAGGAGCTGAGAGTTCTATCTATCTGCCATCAGATAGGCAGGCAGCAGGAAGTGAACTGGCTTGAACATTTGAGACCTCAAGGCCTGGCCCCTAGTGACACACTTCCTCCAACAAAGCCACACCTACTGCAACAAGGCTACACCTCCTAATAGTGCCACTCCCTATGAGCCTATGGGGGCCATTTTCTTTCAAACTACCACAAGTATATTTGATTTCTTCTCATTGCTGTGATACCTGAAAGGACAACAAAGGGAAGAAAGATTTATTACAGCTCAGAGTTTCAGGGGTGCAGTCTTCTACTGCTTGGCCTCATGCCCTTGGGCAGAGCGTCATGATGGCAGAGGTATGTGGTGGAAGAAAGAGAGGAAAGGACTGAGGAGACAGAGTCTTCCCAGGCCTTACCTCCAGCAGCCTGCTTCCTCTAGCTAATCCTCCCTGAGCTCCCGCCACCTCCCACATTAGCACCACCAGCTGAAAACTAAGCAAAATCACCACAGGAATCCATGAAGAACATTGCATATCCACACCATATAATGAGGCTTTGTGTAAGGCCGTGGAGAAACCACAAAATACTGCATCCCTATGATCCAGGTGTCTTGGTTCCTGGTTTCTTTCACATGATAGAAATAAAATGGTCCCAACCTCACAGAGATCGGAGGGAAACTAAATAAATTAACTTGTCTGTGTGCATTAAGTGCTTCCTGACACTAACACTTCGTTAGTGTTAGCCATTATTTGAACTGTCATAATCCTCATCTCTGGATCTCGAAATAACTAAACCACACCGGGCCTGGGAGATGTGAGCTTCAAATATTTGGGTTCGTTGTTTTGTTTTGGAGTGCTGAGGATGAACCGAGGCCACACACATATTAGGCAAATAGTAACATTAAGCTACATCCTCACCCTGTCTTTAATTTTCAGAACCAAACCCTGCCTCCCAGACATTCCTATCTAAATACAGCATCCCTTGTCTAAATACAACTCGTTCTACAATGTTGCCAGGGAATAGTCAATAAATTTATCAGTCTTCAAATACTCATAATACATAGTTATACCTCTTCCAAAAATTGAGACATTTGCCATTTTATGTCTTTGGATATCTTTCACTTCGGCCAAGATTCCAAGGAGTTTGCATCATATAATTTTTACGGTCGTGTTTATAAATTTTTCTTTCCTCCTAAATGAAAACCACCAGAGACTGAAACCTAGTGTAGCTGTTACAGGTTCCACTTCCTCTCAAGCATCAACTTCTCCTTAGGTACTCATGTCCTGCCCTTTCTAGGACAGGACAAGATTTTTCTCCTACATTAAAAAATGAAAATGAAAACAAAACAGTCTCATTTTACCTGTCATCATAATACATGTTAATATATCTGTATATATTCAGTCGTCTTACTACCTCTATTATTTTGTTATCAATTTAATGCATCATTCACACACACACACACACACACACACACATCACACGCACACACGCACACTTGCTCTGTGTTTTCCATCCTCATGTCATCCTGAATTTTTGCAGTATTTATACTATTAAAAATGGCTGTCACCATCTTATCTTTATTTTTGGTTGTGTGAGGTCATTGGGAAGGTCCCAGTTCATCTGGCTTGTTTTATTTGTGTCATGGTTTTCTTGTCTTCCTTTCTGAGATGGTTTTTTTCATCATGTTTAGACATTCCCATTCACAAACTACCCTTGTCTCATGATCTGTCTTCCCCATTGACATATTTGTTCCTTTTTTCAAGAATTCGCTTCCAACGCCAAGATCAAGGCCTCCTGCAGGCTGGACAAGGGCTCTGCCACTGTGCAATTCCTCCACCCACCTCGAGAATTTCTTAAATAACTTTTTCCAAGAACTCTTGAAGTCTACTTTCACTAAAATCTAGTAAACTTCTTCACAGCGTCAGAATTTGTCTTTAAGAACTGTGTGTTGGCCCACGCCTCACTCTCGGGCTGTCACTCCTTACACACCGTCAGCCCGCTCTGCATGTTGGTAGTGTTTAAATGAGCGACTTCTGCTGCTGTTCTTCAGATCCTAAGGATGGAAGTAACAGCGAACTGGTCATGACATCACAAGCTACGTGGCTTCTTGCAGAATGGATCCGAAACCATTTGACTCATCAAACCCTCCCCTCGCTCTAGCCTGCCTCTTCCGGTTGCTTCAGCTGGTTTAGGAAAACCCCACCAATGCTCTCTTTCCGTCCAGGTAGGATCTAGTGCGATCGCAGGATGCCTCGATTTCCTTTACTTTCACTATCAATGATCCCATCCGTGCTCCCTTCTTTCGGGGAGAAGTGAATGGAGCCCAGGATTGAGAATTCCTGATATCTTCTTCCTTACTAAGAAAAGCTTACTAAGAAAGTTGCTTTACTCCTTAAGGTAAACTCTTACATGTGAAGTATTTGGACCATGTGAGCAATAAATCTCTTCTATCTTATAATACCATAGCACAGTTATTGTTATGACCTCTTGCTTCTCGCAATCTGTTTATCTTCCAGTTGCTTCTCTTAGTCATGTGGCCCAATTCATCAAGTCTCGTTATAAATAATATCTGACTGAATCTAAAATAAATGTCCACGTGAAACTCCTGAGGCCTAAGTGCTTTGTGAAGGATCTTCCTCAGCCTTTTTTCTCTTTTCATTTAAAAAACAAACAAAAAACAAAAAAAGTTCTCCAGCATGCCTCATCCATCCCTTCCAAGTGTCCCAATCTTTATCTCCAGCTCAGAGTCTTCTTTTCATCTCCCTCCATCCTTATTCCAACACCTAGCTCCACCAAGTGGTCCCAAAGGCATCTCCAACTCAGTATGAGTTCCAGAGTCTTCTAGCCCTCTCCTGAATGTCCTGTTTCTGTGAATGATGTGCTCTTCTCTGCTACTTAGCATTGTATCCCACGTCATCTTTGCCTCCCCCTCCTCCATGTTTCTCAGAACCCATTCATTCTGCTTCTTCAGACTAAACACTCACGGCCTTGTGTATTGTTGCAATAGTCTAACCAGGGTTCTCTTTCAGCTTCTCCCTCACTACACAATGAGGCCATGTTCAACTTCTAAAAACAGGATTTTAACTGTTCTTTTCTCTCTGAAAACTTCTCATTGTTTACTATCTCAAAGGTAAATAAATTCCAAGCCTCTCCTCGTGGTAATCCCAGAGTCTCCATTAGCAATTTGTCCTTTTCCTGTTATTTCTAGTTTATTGCATGCTACTCTACCTAACAATTTAGAATCCATATTTGCTGTTCCAAATAATGTCCAGGGCTCCCGTTTCAGTCTCTGGGTCACACTGAACCTTTGACTTGAGTGCCCTTTCTCCCAGCTCTCTAGTCTCCGACCATCACCCACCTCACCCCTCAGATGCTGTCCTGAACCTCTCCTAATAATGTCAGCTAGAAGCAACCTCCTCTCCCTGTCTCTCCTCAGCCTCACAGGACCTTTCTTTTGCCTAAGCAATGACTGTCACTATGTTTCTCAGACTGTCCTGTCTTGCAGAAATTATTTTTCTTCTTCATGAGAATGTAAGCATCTTAGAAATAGTATCTACTTCAGAAGTACATATTTACTTATTATACTATGTGTGTGATGTGAATGTGTGAAAGCAGGCACATGCGTGCCACCATGCACTTGTGGAGGTCAGAGGACTATTTTCAGGAGTCACTTATCTCCTTCCAGTTGATTAAGGTGAGGGTCTCCCCTGTCTCTGCCTGTCTCTGTCCCCCATCTCACCAGAGGAGTGATGGAATTACAAATGAGTGCAACCATGTCTGCTTTTTGGTTTTTTGTTTTGTTTTGCTTTTTTAAGACCGAGTCTCACTCTATAGCCCTGGCTACTAGGTAATGCACTGTGCTGACCAAGCTGTGCTCAAACTCACAGAGATCAGCCTGCCTCTGCCTCCCAAATATGAGGATTAATGACATGTGCCATTATATCTGACCTGGTAGGTTTTTTGTGGGTTTTTGTTTGTTTGTTTGTTGTTTATTTTGTTTTTCTTTTTCTTTTTCTTTTTCTTTTTCTTTTTTTTTTTTTTTTTTTTTAGACAGGGTTTCCCTGTGTAACCCTGGCTGTCCTGGAACTCACTATGTAGAACAGGCTGGCCTCAAATGCACGGAGATCTGCCTGCCTCTGCATCCTGAGTGCTGGTATTAAAGTCATGCACCCTGCCTAGGTTTCTTTTAAATGTGAGTTCTGGAGATCAAACTCAGGTCATCAGGTTGCACACCAAATGCTTTTATCCACTGAAACATCTTACCAGAACCTCAGTATTTTTGAAACACTGTAAAACTACTATTGATGTGAATATCACATTTGTGCATAAGTATCTAAGTACTGGATAAATTAATAATAAATAATATAAATCCTGCTTGGAAAAATCAATCATATATGAATATTGTTGATCAATAATTAATCAACATCTCCACAATACGCTCTTAAGTATTGTGCTTACTTTTGTGAAGTATGAAATGGGGCAATATCATTGTGTACTACATGGTCATCATGACTTTCATTTGCACAAAGTGAATAGATTAATTTTCAAAATAAAAGGTAGTCTTTTATAGAGTTGAAATTTGTGGCTTTCAACGGCTGAAATAAGCTCAGTAAAGCAGCCAAAAACCCAGGCAGTTGATCACTGAGCAAAAAATCTAATAGAGCAAGAAGTCTAATTGTACATTGATGAAGTCATCAGCAATAAAAGTCACTCAGAATAGTCACAATAACAAATGCTCGGCATGCCAAGTCTCCTGCTTGGGAAATTGGGGGAAGCAGGTAACATTTCACATCCATTTGTTTCACACTAGGTTGCAGAGGGTTTAACTGGCTGGTAGCCTCTGGAACAGTAGCAGTAGAGCTCTATAAAACTTAAGGTTGGCAATATTGAAACTAAATTATTCCCAGAGTATTTTTCAGTAATGCTTATATATTACTCTCAAATTAGTAAAGGAATAACAATCTACTGCTGATTAATGCCTTATAATAAAAAAACAGCCACTCCTATCTTAAAATAGGATCATGCCTATAACATTATAAAATTACCTTCCCACCTGCCTTGACTGATGGGAGAGAGGTATCACATTGCCTCCAAGTGACAAAACACTGGTATTCCTAAGCAACACTTGCATAATCCCTGTGTTGTCCAAACACTTTAGAAGTCCAACCTCAACCCATAGCTTCCACTGTTTGATTACTAACCCCAAGAGAAAATCAACACAAACTGGCAGCCAGCGACATTAGGAGGGTATTGCTGGGTTTGGCCGACACTGAGTCACACATCCTGTGCACCTCTCTGTGAGCTACTCCTGGAGAAGGGTAGGGAGCATCACCCCTGGGGGAACCACACTAATGATGGGTCTCACTTCTGGCTGGCTGTCCTGGAGCTGCCTCCGAACCTCAGGGCTTCAGAATGCAGAGGACAAAGCTTGCTTAAGGAGTTTCCTACTTAAGAAAAGGCTACAGTGATTCGGTTAAGAGGCAGAAGCCAATCTCAAGTTGTCTGGGTTCAAATCTTGGCTCTATCACTTCGTAGTTAGGAGAATTTGAATAGTTCATCTCCCTAAACGTTCATCTTCCCTTTTGTAAAAAGAAATTATTATGGGATGTCTTTGTTATGACATCTTATTAAGTGAAATAGTGTCTCTGAGGCACTGAACAAAATACTTGCACAAGCAATAGAGAATTGGTTCACAGAGGTTTACAGAACTTTGTGACCAATGTCTAGATTGCATCACATACACACACACACACACACACACACACACACTTGCAAAAAAAAAAGAACCTAAAATTTTAAAAAGTGATTCTAAAGACCCAAGCTTGTTTGTTGCCTGGTTGTTTTTTCCCAAAAGAACTATTTATAAAAATTACAACAGCAACGTTGGTAAAGTCATGTATTCTTCCTACGCACAAAGGGAAAACCCAGCACAACAGCTGGGAACAACGTGTTTCTCCTCAACCAATGTACCTGAACTCACACATCAAAAAAGAAGACTTTTAATCTTCAAAGGGATCACCTCAGGAAGCCGTGCACTTCCAATAGCACAGCCAAATACTTTCATAATCTCCCCTCTGCATCAGCCCCTGGCTTGGCCTCGGATTCTTCCAGGTGCCTTTGTTGGCAACAAAATTTTATGCACTGAGAATTTTCAGTTTTGAAAGTGGATTTAAGACAAACTCATGAATAAGATGGAGAATAATATCACCTCGGATTTTTTTGTTTGTTTGGTTGGTTGTGTTTGCTTTTTGCTTTTGTGTTTTTTCGGTTTTTAATGAGAAAATAAGACTTTTTTTTTTTCTTTTAACTTGGATAGCCAAATATATCGATTCCAGCCAGTGCATCTCTAGGGCATTTTGGATAAATAGAAGCACTGTCAGCATGAGCCAGTTGCTTTCTATATGAATACTAATGTTACATAGTTATTTATTGAATTTTACTGAACAGACACCTCTGGAGCCCTAAGAACTTTCACGGGTACTAGTTTATCCTGTGTCCACGTCTTACGAGGTAGGGACTTTCAGTTTTCCCATTTCACAGTTTAGGTCCTTGAGGTGCCATGGAATTTTTTCTAATGACATGGAGCAGAGAAATGGAAGAGTCAGAAGCCAAACCCAGGCTGCCTGTTGAGCATGTTTACCGTTTGCTAGAAAACAGAACCTACCAGCAGTAACGACGCTGCTCTTCTGTTCTGGGATCGATTGTAAGGTTGTTTGGTCGCTTGGTTCATTGACTCATTCACTGAGGTACTGAGTTTAAATTTGGTGGAAAATATATCTTGCCGTGCATTGTTATTGTTCACCTCAGCTGACGGAGAGTGACGGAGTAACATGTAAGCTCCCTTTCTTCATTGTCTTGCGTGTGACACCAGGAGGAAGCTGCCCCACTTTCCAGCTTCCTCACTCTCTGCGGATCCGGCCCCTGGCTGTCTTTCCTGTTTTCCACATGTGTGGGCCTTTCACCCAGCAACGTCTTCAGCCTGTGCCAGGAGCAGTCTCCTTCTGCCTGTTTCAAAACTCCCTCCTTAAAACTCACCTTTTTTCCATTACTTCACTCCTAAGTCTATATCACCAGCCTTATGGTGAAGGGAGAAACAGGGAGAAGAGAAAGAAGATAGTGAAACTTTTCCTCCCCACTAAAACACATTTTTTGTCACTGCCACACACACACACACACACACACACACCACCACCACCACCAACAACAACAACAACAACAACAACAACAACAACAACTTTTGTCTCCTTTGTTGTAACACACAAGTTTCTAGGGTGGCCTGTTCCCAAGGCCAACAGTGTATCGCTGCCTATCCCTTCAGACAATGACAGCCTCCAGATCTCACCCCTATGTAAACTTTTAAAATTAATTCTGCTTGAACTTTTCTTTAATTTCAGGATAAAAGAAAAATCCAGGAAGAAATCTCACAGAAGCGTCTGAAAATAGAGGAGGAAAAATCGAAACACCAACATCTAAAGGTAACATCTGACTTCCGTTTCCTTTCCACGGTCTTGTGTTCAAACAGCCCGACAGCATTTCCAAGCCCACCATCATAAAGATGCTTTAGGAGAGAAAGGCTTCCCAGGTTACCTCACCCACCATTCTAATCACCTGAGAAGAGGCCAGTAAGCCACTGATAATTGCATCTGAGATTAATACCTTTTGGCAAACCAAAGGAAAGTTGGGAACACAGTTTTATTGCATCTATGATTGGATGCAGAGTTTCCAAATCTTCCTCAGCAACCTTGAGAAGTCAGCCTTGAGAATTTGGCCCTGGTACAGCCTTGCTTAACATCCCTGGGGAGTGGATCCAGCTAGGAAGTTCCTTTTGAAATCAATGAAAGGCCAGCCCTTCCCCAGGGGCTACAGAGCAGACACTGTCTGGCCTGGTCAAGGATGCCTGTGTTCCAAAGCTCCCTGCAATGAGTCCAATGTTGTTTGCATATGGTTGGGTTTCTATTTTATTTTGTTTTGACAGAACATGAGATCATAACTATAAATAAGTCTCCATTTGAAAACTCAGACTTTACATCTTCCACAGGGTGTGGTCATTCTGTAATTAAAGCACATAGGGTTTCTACATTGTATTACGTAGTTTGGTCAGAGGATCCAAGTAAAGGACAAACAGGAGCTCCTTGTGAATAGGCCCAAGCAGGAAACTGTTCTTATCTGGCAGGGCTGCTATCAATAGATCGAACGAGTTCTCTCAATGAACAATGCCACACAGTCAAAACTCTCCCAACTTAAACTTGCCAGATTCAGCTACATCCACTTCTCTAATGGAAAAAAATATTGACCTCTGAAAAGGCACATCATTCAGGACTCTGGTTAGCCTCTGTCCTCAGGATTCTGTTGACTACTGTGTACCTATCAAAGGTGGTATTTCCACTGTTGGATGGATGACTGAAAGTCATAGTTAACCTGCTATTCTTACAAAATATCAGGCTGAATTTATGTTGAATAGTAGACACCCTCAAGAGATACAACGTGCACACCCAGAAAAACGATGAGATTAAAACAAGCTTAGCAATTCAAATGAAGTCAGTCAATTCTCAAATGTTCGAGATAGATTCAGAATTACTGGCTCCCCTCCCCTTCCCTCTCAAACACACATACACAATTCGAGTCCTGCTAAGAAGAGTTTGCTACTCCAGAGTAAAACGACACATCTCTGGCACTCAAGGACTGCGACTTGTGCAGCATGGAAGGCCATGTAACTGCCGAGCTCACAATAACCAAAGGGGTCTGAATATTCCCTCAGCTCTTTTGAGGAAGTAAGTTTCACACAGGAAAAGGCTGACTCCCTCAAAGATTCATTTCCGAGGTGGCCTTGGTGGCCGTCTGTGTCAAAAACAGTCCCAACAAGAATGTATAATCTCCCCTATTCGTGTGTTCTCTGAAACCAAGGAGCATCTTCTAACCCAGTCAACGTGTGTACCGAGCTTTGGATGGCTGTCCACCGTTGTGCAGACTGTGTAGCACACCCTGCAAATGAGCCACTGAAAACCCATCCATGCCCCCTTGCCAGCTGTGCCCTCTACCCAGGGCCTGCCTCTACCTGAAGCAAGAGGTTTTCATTTTTTTCTGTTCCAAGGTGTTCTCTACTTTCCTTCAAGGACCCAAAAGGGAGGAGATGAGGGGAAGGGGGAAATAACATGTCCTAATTTGAGAAATTAAAGATTAAATTTAAGAAGACAAGTTAAACGGTGGTGTTCCTATTTAGACAATAGACATTAACTGTGCAATATGAGGAGGTCAAAGAAAATTTTTATAAAGATGTGGGTTTAAAGTAGAGAGCCTTAGATGGTAAGTAGAATTGACCGAGGTACACATAGGACCTTTCAGTGAACATAGCACCTATTACTTTCGAGGTGCTATACAAGACCCTAAAAATATAACAAAGCTTGCCCTGTGCCTTTTAAAATAACTGACACATGACTCCTAGTGGCATTTGTCCTGTGATGAACACTATATTAGGTGCAATGACTCCAGAGGAAATACAGGGCAAAGAGTGGATATTTCAACATTCTTCCAAGTTTGCAGAAATTACTGGCTATTCCAACAGAAACCAGGCCCAATTCCAAAACCAGTCTCAAAAATGTGTAAAAGTATTTTTAAAATCGATTTCATGCTATTTTGCCTAATCTTGAAAGTTCTATTACCTATTTTCTTTTCCATTCAGCTGTCCCGGTTCCCATGACTCTTTGCTGCTTCCCTGATTGCAAGCTAGTTTATTACACCACCATGGTACACATAGACATTTGCAGCCTTCTCCTCCTGTACCACACACACACACACACACACACACACACACACACACACACATACACACACACACACACACACACATACACACACACACACACACACACACATACACACACACACACACACACACACACACACACACACACACCAGAATGGTTGGAATACTCACTGTGATCATTGTCTCCTGATGCTTGGACCCACAATATGCATGCAAATTTCCATGGGCATTCATTACATTACAGTCAAATGATTCTGAAATATGTATACTGCAGACCTCTTTGCCTGTAACAGCATTCATCAGGAAAAACAAATTAAAGACGATATAGAATTTTTTTCTTTTCTATAAGTCCATTCAACTCACCATAAGAAAAAAAAAATGTATTCCAAGTCTGCTATAATTGCTGAGTGCAATGTAGTAACACTTCAGGAGACCTTTCTATAAAATGACAAATATGGCTTGTATGTCACTACATCACTTTATCTTCATTTAGTTACTTGAGCCTTTGGTTCTATTATCTGCCTTTGTGGTGATGGCAATTAAACCCAGGGCCTCATACACACTAGGCAAGCAGTCCCCAGTGAGCAACACCAGCAGCCCATACTGCTTTTGATTCTGAACTTCATTGTCATGAACTAGTTAACCTCGTGCTATCACAGATTACTGTCTGGCTCATCTAGCTTAGTATCACCGGACTGCACCATCTGAGTGTTTCTTAGATCAACAGGCAAGCAAATGGCACTGGCCATAGGGGCGATTCATAAAGACTAGAACTTACTGATGTGTAAGAATGGATTTGCAAGTAAATAAGATTTAAAGGGCAAAGAAGATGACTCCCTTGGTTGAGTGCTTGCCAGAGAAGCACAGAGACCTAAGTTGAGATCCCCAGCACACATATATGAATCCAAGCACACCAGTGTACACTTCTAATCCTAGCTCTGAGGAGGTGGAGACAGGGGCTTGCTGTCAACCAGTCTGGCCAAATCAGTGAGCCAAATCCTGTCTCAAAACTAAGGTAGAGAGCCAGCAAGATGACTTACTGAGGAAAGCTGCTTACTGCCAAGGCTGGTGACCTACATTCAATCCTGGGACCCATATAGTTGGGGGAGAAAACCAGCTCCTGCTGGTTGTCCTCTAACCTCCGCGTGCATCAGCACACAAGGCATGTGTACCACCTGTGTACACAAAATAAGTAAAATGCAATTTGAAAAATACCAAGTTGGAGAGTGAGAGAAGAAGACACCAGCAGTGACCTCTGACCTCCACATGTACCAACAAATGTGCATATGTATAGTCACATGCACAAGTATATACACACACAAGCTTGTATACACTCATACACCACACACACACACACACACACACACACACACACACACACACACACGATTTAAATGTCTAAAAACTAGCTTCAGAAAAGAGCCTACAGGTTTCGCAGAAGGAAAACAACACCAAATTCATGGAGGCAGGATAACAGGAGAAAATGTGCCCTTTACCATGCCCACTATTACAATTCATGACATTTGAAGGCAACAAGAGATTTTTGAAACTGTTGACATATATAAGGAAATAAATGTCTTCTTTACTACACATTAACTATCCTCAAATTCTATCAATAAAAAAAATTTAAATCTAGGTAAATTCTTACAATGCTGATCAGTTTTCTTAGTGTCTTAACCCCCAGGACTCAAACATGGGCCTATATTATTATTGATCACTGGGTCTGAAGAGGGACCAGTTTTGTAAACAGCTAATCAGCTATGATTATGAAGGTTTTGATTCACTGGGAAGACCCTCTGGCCCCAGAACAGTAACACAAACTGCTCTTGTGGTGTGTGTTAGCCAGATGAAATGACTGCAAATTCTGAAAGGGTCAACAACACGTGATGATGTAGGACTCTTACTTCAACTAGTGGTCTGTAGCCCGCGTTCTGCGGCATCTGTCTTCAGACCTCCTTACTCTAACGGATTTTTACATGATCATACTGGTTATCTGTAGTTATTGTAATATTGATTTGGTTTCTTTTTAAAGAAGAAAGGGGCCAAGGAGTTTACAAAGATGGAAAGATGCCAGATTTATTGAGCTAAGTCAGTGGGAAAAAAATAATCCCTCTTTAATATGTCCACTGTTGCCATTCATAAGACTCACAAGTAATAAGAGATTTGGAGAATTGTTGGCAAATATAAGAACATGCGTTTATATTTCCTGACATCAGAAAAAAGCCTTGCGGGAGAAATGGCTCCTGGATGGAATCAGCAGTGGAAAAGAACAGGAAGAGATGAAGAAGCAAAATCAGCAAGACCAGCACCAGACCCAGGTTCTAGAGCAAAGCATCCTCAGGTATGCCCTTTCTGGGGTACTTCTCCAATCTCCCTCCCTAAAAGGGAGCTGGTGGTCATGAAAAAAACTGGAAAGTTTAAGTATTAGATGGGATTACTAGTGATTCCACAAACACGGGTATCATGGGAGAAAGATGTAGGGGAGGGGAGAAGTTATTTTCCAACCTATACACAGAAGACAGATGGCAAGTTTTCCTTTTGTGTGTGTGTGTGTGTGTGTGTGTGTGTGTGCATGTATATATGTGTGTGCACAGGTATGCTCACACATAGCTATCCTATGTGTGATAGAAGTCAAAGGTTGATGTTGGCATGCTTTTCTCAGTTGCTTCTTCCATTATTTTTAAATATTTTATTAATTTTTGAGAGTTTTATATAATGTATTTTGATCATACTCACCCCCAAGTCCTCCCAGATAAATCCCTTCCTCCCTACCCCCAGAACTTCATGTCCTCTTTGTTGTTGTTGTTGTTGTTGTTGTTGTTTTAAATAAGCCATGGGCTCCAACATGTGCTAACCTGGGTGTGGGGACCTCCACTGAAGTGTGGAAAGGTGGCCAGCAGCTACACCTTTACAGAATACTGAATCTCCTCACAAAAACCACAAATTGCCCGCAGCTCCTCATTTAGGGCTCTGAGCTTATAGTTGCTTTCCCATTCCATGCTAGAATGTTGACCAGCTTGACCTTGTGTAGTCTTGTGCCTCAACTGCTGTGTTCAACGTGTCTTGGCCCTTGGAACCTGACTGGGAACAGTGTGGAAATGATTAAAGAACAGACGCACATACAGAAAGGCTGGGATCAGGAGGGTTGTGTGTGTTCTGAAGGAGCTGCATCAACTGCCAGAACAGCCTGGAACCTCAGCGTGTCTATTATGTGCTGCATAGAGGGAGCAGTTAGCTGGTCTTGATTGGAGGTGTCTGGAGGTGAGCAGTCTCTGCCTGTAAACATCCAGCAGCAGGAAGCTACAGTTGCTAGTTTTTGAACACACTGATCTATCATTTGCAAACACTCCAACTTGTGCGACAGGAAAGCTTTGCCATTCTAAGCCTTAGCTGTATGGACAAGGCTTTACCAATTTTCCATGGGTCTGAGGCATTGGTTCTTGACATGGATGTGTCCTTCATCTGCTCTTTACATATTTAGTCTGGGCTTCCTCAGCTCCCCAAAGGCTGTCATGTGCTCATGAACACATGATCTTGTCATGTCCAGAGATGCTGTTTAACTCCAACCCTCCCCAACCTCTGGCTCTTGCAATCTTTCCAACCCCTCTTTCTTGGTCAGTGTTTCTATTGCTGTGATGAAACATCATGACCAAAACAACCTGGAGAGAAAGGGTTTAATTGGCTTACACTTCCACAACGTTATTCATCATCAAAGGAAGTCAGGATAAAAACTCAAAACAGGGCAGGATCTTAGAGGCGGGAGCTGATGCAGAGACCGTGGATAGGTGCTGCTTACTGGCTTGCTCCCCATGGCTTGCTCAGCCTACTTTCTTACAGAACCCAGAACCACTAGTCCAGGGATAGCACCACCCACAGGGGCTGAACACTTCCACATCAATCACTAATTAAGAAAATGATGCACAGGTTTACCTATAGCCTAATCTTATGGAGGTATTTTCTTAATTGTGGTTTCCTTCTCTCAGATGATTTTAGCTTGTGTCAAGTTGACATAAGCCTATTCAGCACATTTTCTTCCTTCATGGTCCCTGAGCCTTGGGATGATGTAGTATAGATGTGCTATTTGTGGCTTAGCACTCCATAGACACTTATTCTCTGCACTATAACCAGTTCTGAGTATCCTCATTAACCACTATGTGCTGTACAAAGAAATTTCTCTGATATAGTTTGAGATCTGCCCTCATCAATGGGTAGAGAGACATACATTTTGAAGGCAATTTGATACTGTCAATTTTAGCAGGATATAGCAATTTGTTCAACCCTGGGATCTGTGAGCTCCCCAACCATGGGTTCTTGGCCACATTTACAGTACCAAGCATGAATTTCCCCCTGTGGAACAGGTCTTAAATCCAATCAGAAGGTCATTGGTCCATCCTTATTTTTTGAGACAGGATGTTTCACAGAACTTATAAGTCAGGATGTCTCGCAGCATCAGCTAGGCTACTGACCACTAAGCTGCTGGGATGACAAGTGTGTACCATCATGCTCTGCTTTTAAATAGATGCTGGGGACTTGAACTCAAGTCCTCATGCTTGTGCAACAAGCACTTTATCCACTAAGCCCTCTCCCCAACCCCCAAAAGATGGAATGTCTTGTGGTTTAATCATGACGATAATTTGAAGTCTACTCCTCTTTAAAATATAAAGAACTTCCAGGACCTCACTAAAATGAGAAGAGTGGGGAAGGGCTGAGCAGGAGGTGTGGTATGAGAGTCCTCAGCAGACCTGCTGTGACCACATTCTCCCCATGCTCACCAGAGAAGACAAACAGATCTCATTAGTCCTAAAATAAACAACTCGGGAGAAAAGCCTTTTTTTTTTCTGATGACTTCCACTGCACTTGCTCATTTACATGCATTTTATATTTAGTAGATTAGACTCTTGGCTGCGCTACCTTGCTTAGGTGGCTTTAAATGAACAACTCTTAAACGGTAATGTAATTGAGATTTTTTTTTTAATTCTATTCCCCTCTAACACTAGGTCTTAACAATAGATAATAAACATTGTCTTAAAAAAACAAGAAACAGGGCTGGAGAGATGGCTCAGAGGTTAAGAGCACTGGCTGTTCTTCCAGAGGTCCTGAGTTCAATTCCCAGCAACCAAATGGTGGCTCACAACCATCAGTAATGAGGTCTGGCTCCCTCTTCTGGCCTGAAGGGATACATGCAAGCAGAACACTGTATACATAATAAATAAATCTAGAAAGAAAGAAAGAAAGAAAGAAAGAAAGAAAGAAAGAAAGAAAGAAAGAAAGAAAGAAAGAAAGAAAGAAAGAAAGAAAGAAAGAAAGAAAGAAAGAAAAAATAAAGAAAGAAACAGCAAGAACCAACTGCCTCTACAGTTGACTACTCCATCCCTTAGGAAGCCTCCTTTAGCTAAGAGTCCATCCAGCTTAAGCTGGTGATGTCTTTCTCCATTTCCCTACACAGAATCCTTATCTCTAATGACTCCCAGGCTAATCCCCGTAAACCTCCCCACCATGCTGACACCACCTCAGAACCTCCTTTTCCGGCCTTCCCACATATTGAACACCTACAACTCTCCCTGAACCTGATGATAATTGAAGTGGCTATGTACAATCAGGGTGCAGGGGCAGGTCTACGTAGCAATTCTTTGTAATCCCGGAGTATTTACTAGGATTCTCTGATTGCCTTTCAGCCTTGCCTGAATGCTCCAAGAAGCACATAGCTTCTAGCCATAGTGATAGTGGCTGTCTAGACAGAGCTCCTGTCTCAGCAAGAATTTTAAAGAGGGAGGAGATGTTTAATGAGGTATAGAGGATATGCTGTCCCCATTCGGTCTTAATAACCTTTAGAGAAAGACATCCATCACCTTTTGCAGAGAGATCTGAAAAGAGGCAGACAGACAGGTATTCCCTCATCCAACTCTCTCAGTGACTACAAAATGTCACACAGCAACCTCTAGAGACTCAAAAGGTCTGACACAGAAAGGTATTTTCTCTCATAGGAAGACTTTAGTGGTATTTGTCCCTTTGTTCTTACCAGAAAACCCACCCACCTCCCTCTATTCTCTTTATCAAATTGTCACTCATATGCCCTGTTTCCAGCATCTCGCTGTAACTTAATTTTGGCCTTTCAGGATGCTGTTAAGCCATCAGGGCTCCTTTTTGAGCACCAGATGAATTTAGTCCACTGATAGAAATAACAATAATAATCATTCTTTGAAAAGGGCATCCTAAAATTTATGAAGTATTTGCCCAAACATGAACTCTTTTAACAGTCACAGTAATCCTAAAAAGAAAACACTAATAACTCCATGCCATAGATGAGGAAATGGGCTCAAAGAAGGTATGGGACTTTGTGCCCAGCCACGGGGCCCGCAGAGAGCAGGCCAAGCTCTAAAGTCAGAGCTCTGCAGCTAGAAAAGGAAAAGAAAACTTGAAGTAGAAATGTTTTGGAAGCAATGATACAGTTGATGTGGGCAAGTATCTTGAAAAATCAACAAACAGCTCTTTTCAAGGAACTATCCTAAAGAGATGTATTTGCAAGAAGTTCGGAAAGAATCTACATCTTTGTTGGCCTTTGGAGGCGTGTTTATCTTGTTTTTTTTAAATATGTGCAAGAACAGAATGTTCTGAAACAAAACATGAATGTGAATAATATGTGTGCCTTGTCTGTATTTCAGCAGCCCAGCAAGTGCTCTGCACTGTTAAATCACATTGCCAAGCAGCTTAACCTAGCCGCTGGACAGTTTTTTTTTTCTTAGATATTTCTAAAGCTGCTAAATAATCAGGTGCATGTTTTTCAATTCAATCTTCTGCCTAAATAATTACCACAGCGCTTAAGAATCTTTTATTACCAATGAAATCAGTAGGCTCCTGCTAGTTCTCCATAGCCAACTGATACAGTGAAATGAAGCAAAGCTGTGCCTCCTTCCCTGAGCAGAGAAAGAATCCAAGTGCTGCCTGTGATTTATCACTTAGGTGCCTGCCCAGGAGTGACATTTGTCGCTCTGCCAGGCCCCTCAGCAAAAGGATAAGAGTTAAACAGGAACATCAAAATAGAAATGATGCCATTACCTCAGAGTTCGCAACAAGGGCAGACCCCGCCTGGGAAGTGTTCATTCCTTCTATGTTCATGGTTTTGTGACAGTTTGCCTTCGGCTTCTTAATCTCTTCCACTACCCACAGCCTGTGAGCTCGGCTAGTCTGCTTGTACCGCTCTCAGCCTCAGTTTCCTTGCTTGCCAGTTGGGACAACTGGAGCCACATCACAGGACTCTGGGGAATACAGTGATTTCCCTGACACACAGTAGGTGATTAATATAAATATATTGAGAGATATATAATACCATTGTTCATTGAAAGTAGAAATCAAAGGGCTAGGGAGCTGGCTAAAGCCACGGCTGTGCAAGTGTTCTAGCTAATTCCATGACCAAAACCAACTTGAGGAAGAAAATGGCTATTTGGCTTAAAGTTACAGTCATTTGGGGAAACCAAGGCAGAAATCTAATGGTAGATGCTTACTGGCCTGCTTCCCCTAGCTTGCTCAGCCGCCTTTGTTACACAGCCAAAGTATCCTTTCCATCAATTAACAGTAAAGAAAATTCCCCACAGATCAGTCTGATGGAGAAAATTCCTCCATACATACACGTCATTAAATCTTACACCCACCTGTGTGGTAGTTAACAGATAGAAAAGTTAACATTAATAAGGGTTAACTCGCCCCTCATTGCACTGCTAAAAAGTTAGCAGCTCGAGTTTTAATCTGAAATCCAGTTCCTAATTATCAAACAGACTGTGCCTCCAATCCTGTGGAAATATTCTACCAAAGTTAAGTCCTGAACACTCTGACAGCACTTTTTTATTTCCAATACAAGCAGCAGTTTCACCCTTAAATGTCTCAGTATTTAGACATTCACCTGAGCATTTAAGACAGCTGAATGGGGGGGGGGCAGCTCAAGGATTCCCAAACTCACACATAACCCTTAAGTAAAGCCGTGTCTTTTACTCGTCCTTGTGGTTTTTTCCTTCCAGAGAAAAACAACATTGCACAAACTAAGCAGGTTTCCATGGTTTCTGTCCCTGAATCACAACTATAGCCCAGGAACATATTACTAAGTATTTTGCCTGGTTCCCTGGTTAATACCTGAGGAGGCAACGTTCCCAGGAGAAAGCCACATTAGACATCTTCTAAACGACTTCACTCAGAGCTTTGGTTTGCCTCTTAAAGGATCCCTGCTTGTCTTGTGACCTCTGAACCATTTACTTTATGATTGCTGGTACAGCTACTCTGAACTCTTGGTCCAGACCGCCCTGCACACAACCTAGGTGGTGGTATAGGTGTCCTTCTCTGACACTTCACTGCTCTTCTGCACCCACACACACACTTAAGAGGACATCCAGGATTCTACACACACACACACACACACACACACACACACACACACACACACTCAAGAAGTCTGCAAAGGAGCTGTGTTCCTAGCAAATTGTTATTACCATCCTGGGTCCTTTCCTGCACCTGTCCTGTGGCTCTCCATGATCGAAATTGCCTTCAATCAAGCTCCTCTCCAGACACTTTCTACTTTTTGAACTGTGTCCAAAGACCTCTGACTTTAATTGGCACATGCAGAGTGCCTGACAGAAATGTCATAAGCATAAAATGTAAAAGGTTAACTGCCAAGGAGAATGATGCAAACACACTACATTCCCTTTGAGAAGGATAAGCTAAGCTACTTATGATTAAATGTTCTCTAAGCTTTTTTTTCACATTCCCAAGGACCCTTCTGACCTTTTGCCTTCTGTTAATAAAGCTTTCATTGGTGCCCAGATAGTAAGAAGCTGCTTTACCCATATAGTAAAGTTGGGCAAAGGTACGTGTGAAGTATTGGGTTTCTGTGTGACTCTGAAGTATAAGAAAGGCCAAGAAGTGGGTAGGGACAACAGCTGAAGCCACGTCCCACAGCACTAAAAACACCCCTCCACAAAGGGGGATGGAATATGAGACAATACATTCAGCCCAATATCATAGAACAGGAATCCACTTGGTCAGCTCAGAGCATAGTAGGCAAGATTCAATTACAAAAGGAAACCCAAAATATAAAGTTCAGTCCTTCTTTGCTGCTTAATGATCTTACTTACCTAGTGCAAGGCACTTGTACCTTCATGAAACTAGGGCCTCACCAAATAAGTGAGAGATTTGGATGAAAAGAGCACCTTCTAAGTGTTTCTGCCTTCCTATTTTGACCCAACTAAGTATATCTAACACTGTATACCAGGGACATAGTCAAGCTGTTCTCTGTGACAACATGAGAGAGAGGAGAAAGGGAAAAGGGGGGGTGAGAAACCCACCACTTGTCTCTTATTAAAGTCCTGTTGCCTAGAAACACTTAAGAAGTTATTCTGAGGCAACTACATGAGTCAGGATCATTCCAAGCATGTTTTTCACTCTCCATCTTTGACTAATTGGTTTACCAGATTTGTAATAGTTCATCTGCTGTTGTTTTTAATTTCCCAGATAGACCGATTATTTTTAAGTCGGGAGCCTCGGTTTTAACTTAGCCAAATAAGCTAAGTAAAAACCCAACTTCCAACAAAGAAGGAAACAAAGGCTTCCCATTCCACCAAATACACACACACACACACACACACACACACACACACACACACACACTCACACACATACACACCACACACACAGTCCTCCGTGTACTAAGAATAGCTCTGAATATATAGGTTATAGGAAGAAAAGTAGGGGATAGATGGGTCCACAGATGAGTGAATGATAGACTTAGAAATAGAATAGTAAATAATTTGTATAGTACTGAACTGGGGGAAAAAAACCTCCTCAAGCTTCTTTCAAAAACAAAAATAATAAACACACAATTATCTTTGGGTCGAGAGAAGATTATATGGTAGCAGTACCCAGGGTTTTGAGTTGTTGATGGCATGTTTTTAACATCTCACCCTCACTTTTCCCTTTCCCTCTCTTCACGCTCTTCTGCTTTCTCAGCCCATCCCCGTGCCTTCTCTCTTGCTCATCCCTAACAGTCTCATGTCATCAGAAACAGAGTTTGAATGATAACTGACCCAGGACACGTACCCACCACCGTGGTAGTTAGAGATAGATTAGAACAACCTCCGAATGTCCTTTCATGATGCCTTCAGCCCAGTGATGCCAGCATCCCAAGTACTGTTCTAAGCCATCCTCCAAAGGCAGTTCCAACCGAGTTTTACACATAAAACAGGAAAGAACGGAACATTATGAATGTAGTAACAGCCAGGCCTTGAGAAGGCTGATTTTGGACCCACGTGTTCTTCAGTCATTTCCTTGAATTTTCTCTCCACTCTTCTGAAGGTGACTCCAGAGTCATAGACTCCCCCAGAAAACACATAGATTTAGACCCCTTAACTTTTCAAACTATTTTTACATTTATTTTCTCTTTCCAAATGGCATTCCTTGTCTTAAAACACAAATTTATGAGTCTTTGCAAGGATGTGTAGATCTTGGGCTCTGATGATGTAAGAAAATACAGGGGAAAAAGCAAGAAGTGAAATGATTTCTAGGATTCATCCTTAAGTCTTGGTTACAGAAAAAAAAAAATATCTTCAAAAGCAGAGACATTGCATCAGAGGAAGGATCTGTGCAGCCATGGTACCAGGCTTTTCTATTTCCGGGGAGTACTTACCAACTGGAAGATGGATCATGCCTACCCCTTGCAACAGCATCCTTTGTCTGCCATCAGACAACCATTGCTGAGTCAGTTTGGACCACCCGCAGTGAACTGGCCCCCCAAGTTGGTTGTCAGATGTTATATTAGGATCGGAATTTATACTTGTTGGTCTTCAAATAATAAAACCCTCTCCTTGAAGTCAAGTAAGAACAATAACTCTAAGAAACAAAGCAAAACTGAAGTGCACAGATAATAAAGCAGCTACTCTGTGACACCATTAGAGACAGATGTTAAGGGTTACATGGCTCAAAGCCAGCGGCCATTTCTGAATGAAGGCAGTCAATGGCCGTGTAGATCCCTGACTATCCCTTTCCACGTCATAGTTTTAAATGCTTTGTTTACTAGATTTGATTTGAAATGTTTAAAAGTAGTTAAATTGCTATTACTTATACAAAATACATAATTTTGACGTATAATATGAAAACACAGACTTATATTGCCAATAAAAATGTTTTTAGGGTTTGCAGAATGAAGCACGGCCCTTAGAATTTGAGCAAAGTTCTGGGCAGGGTAATATCCTCCTGTAACACCACTCTTTGGAGATGGAGGCAGGAGGATGAGATTTTCCAGGCTGACTTGATCTACCGTAAGGAGTTTAAAGCCAGCCAGGGCTACATAAGACTTTGTCTCAGAAATGAATGAATGAATGAATGAATGATAATTTAAAAAGAAATAAATGCCTTTGAGAAAATGGAGTGCTAAAAATCCTCCCTTGGTATTGGCACAAACATTAGCAAAATTTAACTTGTGGAAGAGACAAAACAGAGAGGAAAATCAGATAAAGTGGAGGAAAGGAAACTGAGTCGCAGGTGATCTGTCTGTCAGCATCCTTTCTCCTCAGATTTTTATTATTATTATTATTATTCTCTCATATATTACATCCTGACCAAAGCTTCCCCTCCCCTGGTCTCTCCCCACCGCCATCTACTCTTTCTCCCATATCCACTCCCCCTCCATCTCCCCTCAGAAAAGATCCTGAGACAAGACCTTACTAAGCAGGTGTTGCTGGAACTCACTATGTAAACCATGCTGGCCTTGAAATCTCAGAGAGCCACCCACCTCTCTTTCCCTAGTGCTGAGATGAAAGGCCAGCATGCCTAACCCTTCCCTAAGTTTTTAACAATTAGAGGAGCCAGTAGCTGAATCAAGGCTGGGCCATCTGGAGTTAGCTTACAGTGTGCTGGCTGCAACAGTACTTGGAAGTCGCTTGAGAAACTCAAGACACCTAGGCAGAGATCAAATCTAATTATTATTACAATTATTTTTGTTCTTGTTAAGTGTTTGGCAAGTACTACTGGATTCTCCACATGCCCTAATTAAAATCTACACAGTACACTTCTGTCCTACCGGATCATTTGAGGAGCCCCAACCTAACCAATTCCCTTTTGCCACACCAGCCTCCAGTGTGTGTTTATTGGCATCCATTTGAAAATGACTTTTCTAATAACTTGCACCTGGTGTGGATGATTCTCTAAAAACCGGTTTTGTTTCTTATCTTCTATGATAACTGACACTCTTAATATACAAAACCTTACTCTGACTGACCAAGTAGGCTTCTCCATGAACTCACTCTGTTCCAATGTCACTTGTCTGTGCGGCTGTAGCAAACCATGGTGGTCTGATCAGCCTGTCCAATAGTTAGGACTCATTACAGAGTTCAATATAGTAGGAGAGCAGGCTGTCCGCATATGATTTTAAATTATTTAGCTCTCTTAAACACCTGCTGTTTCCAGTCCTCAGACTGATATTTGTTCCCACACCATTGTGTTGCCTCTCAACTTGTAGTGATCTGAAAGCTGCATTGTGTTCTTTGCCCTGTTCTTAAACGTTCAGGATTAGTGTCAATAGATCTAGCTCAGGGCAAACTGCATGTCTGCTATTATGAGTGCCCTTTCTCTCTGACTTGGGTACCCCTAGCATGTGACTGTTACCCTGGTGGATGGGTCTTCTTTATTATACACATGCCTTTTTACAATGAACAGCAGTTCGTGGCTGTAACTTCATGCCTATGCAATGTGCATCATCTTTTTGATATGCCTTCATGTCAGGTGAGCAAAACAAATAAATTTGACATGTAATCACATTCTTAGTAAAGGTGTTATTAGTGCTTAAATTTCTTAAATAAAATAAATTTTAAATCTCCTCGGTTGGATTACATACCTTCAATTTTATTTTTGTTTGCTTCTTTTGGGGATGGGGTCTCACATTATAGCCCAGGCTAGCCTTAAATTCATAATAATATTCCTGCCTCTCCTCCTGGGTGCTAGGATTACCAGCATGAGCCAGTGTACCAGATCATGTTCTCAATTTTATTGGGAAAATTTAGTTTGGCTGGCATCACAATATCTTTAACTGTTGCCCCACTAGTAGTAATTAATGTTCCCAGTGAAGATCATCTGACTAGGGTTATCAATTTTGTATAATCAATAACATCCACTGAGTTTCTAGAGGGATTCACTCATAAGCTATGATTTAAAAAAATAAATTAAAAGATTGTTGTTTTTCATCAGAAGTTTTAGCCATTTAATATTGAACTGTTGGGTTTTTTTCTAATTAAAAAATAGCTAAGTGAAAGTATATGAGCTGTCAATATAAACCGTGTCAGATTTCATATATCATTAATCATATATCATATAATCATTATGGTAAGTCTTTTCATCACTAGGAGGAAAGACTTGTTTTTTCTTTTTCTGCTAGTTCATTACCCAAAATGCAAAATACTACTGAAGAATTCTTCAGCTCAATGAAAGAAACTCAAAATCTTTCACATATTGACTTCTCCCCTGTAAAGTGATACAATGGTTAGTACATTAGTTCTGTTGATTTAAAGGAATCTACCTAAATGCTTTTTAGTATCAGATTAAAAGTCTCATTTATCTCACAGAGAAAAATCTTAACTGGTAAGTGTTCAAGAAGAGATGATACCAGTGTTTTCAGAGGTCAGGGAGAGCCTGTTCCTTTTCATTTGTTCCTTTGCATATGCTCAAAACAGCTCACCATGGCATTCCAAGTTAAGCAGGAGAGATGGATGAAGGGCAAGTTGCTCTATTTTAAGGATATGATCTGAAAGCTATGGATATCTGGTAGTGTCCTACACCATCTAAATACACAAGAGAATGGGACATCTAGTCTACCTCCAGATATCCATTGAGGCAGATGAAACTCAATGAAATATATTACTAAAAAAGAAAAGAGGAATGGATTTGGGAGCAGAGGGAATAAGGTTCTCAAAATTGAGTCAAATCAGATATAGTGGTATGAATCTATAATCCCAGTACTGGAAAATGAAACAGGAGGATTGTAGAAAGTTGAAGTCCAGCTTGGTCTACGTGCAAGTTCAGGCCAGGCAGAGATGTATAGCAAGACTCTGTCTCAAAAAAAAAATAAAAAAGAAAACTTAGAGTAGGATTTTCTATCTGCCAAAAATGTATTAAAAGACTCCATCACAAATACTAGGGCAAAGCTGGTGCTGGAGAAGTGTTATAGCTTCTTAAGGACAAAGCTTGGGGTGGAGGAGTTCCATAATAAGTACAAGTTACCCTTTTCTCTTCCTCTGACTGCTGAGACAGGGTGGGCCATCTATGACAATCCCAGGGAGTAAGCCAGTGTGGGCATCTGGAGCTACCTTCACTTCGTTATCATGAACGATAACACAACCCTTTCATACTGCCAGTCAACATGAATGCTATATCTAAGTTCACAGAAATAAATTTTCAATTTTAAGACTTCTCTCCACAGTAGCTAACTGAGAAAGACTAAGTGGAGATCTGCTTTTAAATTCCCTCCGACCTCAGGCTGCCTATGAAGCTCAGGATCTGTTGCCTTTTTAGGTGACCTGCTTGATTATATGTTTAGGTGACCTGCTTGCTCATATGTCCAATGGAACTAGGAAGCCACTCATAGGTGGCAGTGAGAACAAATTATGCCACAGTTAGTGCAGTGTCAATATGGAGCACTTGTTGAACAGTTTTCTAATCACTAACAAGTCCAGTACTGAAAGGTTTCGGCTGTAAACCTATGAATTGGATTGGTGGTTATTTTTCCCCATGAATTCTAGTCTGTTTGGTCCCTAATGATGAACTTCATCAGACTGTTAGTCCTTGTTAATGCCACCAAAAACTAAACGAGATAAATGGACCCTTAGCTGCAGAAAAATTGCCTTCTGAAATTACCTCTTCTTGACATATACAGAATTTAGGTGCAGCGGTCTTTATCTCTAAGAGAAAAAGTTTTCTTGTTGGAATTAGATTGAGGACATTATCTCCCAATCATTAAGGGAGGTTATTACCACCACAGAGCACAAAATGAAAGCCACCTGTTTTCACATAGGGAGCTCTTGGAAATAGCCCTCTTTCTCCCCTGAGCAAATGGGCAAGGAGAAGAAAGATCCCAATAATGGATAGCATTGAGAATGCTCTCTCGTGGACTCCACTTATCTAAATTGTCGCATGATGCCTGCCCACCATCTCTCAGAAGTTAAGAGAGATACTGACTCATCCATCAGGCCCCCCTCACAGTCCAGAGGCACCTGAAAGGAGAGGGTTTTTCCTAGGCTGCCTGCCTCTCTCTAAATCAAATCAGCAATTCAAAAAGCTCAGTTCCCATTCTGAAAGGTTATACCCTCTAAAGACCAGAGGATAGCACTTAAGGAAATTCTAAGCCATCCACTGAAATGTAGTCAGGGGAAGGTTAAACTTAGCCCCAGCAGCATCCCTATATCATTTTTTTTTTAAAATAATAATAATTAACTCTTATGTGTACTGTGCATATATATCAGTTATGTACATACACATGTACAGATATAGGAATATATAGCTATATATACATGTATGTGCTTGTAAATGTATGCATATGCACATGTATATAGCTTCTCAGTATATCAGTTATTGTTTTAGATTTATTTACATTATTTTATGTATATGAGTGTTTAGCTTGCATGTGTGCCAAGTACATGCCTAGTACTCAACAGAGGTCAGAAAAGGTCATCAGATTCTCTAGAACTAGAATTACAGATGGTTGTGAACCACCATGTGGGTTAGGGAAGCTAACCCAAGTTTTCTGCAAGAGCAACACGTGCTCTTAACCACCGAGCCATCTCTCTAGTCCCTCAATACCTCATTTATAATAACTAATTTCTTTCTCTTTCCAAAATACATATTTGGAAGAGGTTTGGCCTGAGTCCCTGAGGTAAGTACTACATAGTTAATCTTTAAAGCAGAAATAAATATGTTCTTATACAGCCATTGAATTGGGGAGTGGTGCAGACAGATGCACTCATATGTATATTAGAAAGGGGGAAATACAGATGGCCATTAATTGGGAAGTGGGGAGACAGATCCACACATATGTATATTGGAAAGAGAAAAAAATTAGAGAAGGAAGAGGCAATGATGAAAATTTTAAAACATCAAGCAAGATGAGAAATGCAACTTTCATAAGACATGTAGCAGGAGGACTACACTCCACCAGGCATTGTCTTAGGAGAGAACTGTTTCTGTGCATTATGGGATATTTATCAACACCGTCTCTGCTTACTAGATTCCAGCAGTACTCTAGTACCCAACCATGACAACCAAAAAGCATCTCCAGACTTGGCGAACATCCCTGGGAGTCCTGAGAACCACCCTACCGGGGATATTCAAAAACAGTGCTTGCCTTCTGGTTGTAATACACCTTAATGGTTATCAAACTCCTGATGTGTTATCAAATGTAACAATTAACAGACTACCTCCCATTCTTTTTTTTAATTAATTAAATTTATTCTTTTATTTTACATCCCAACTGCAGTTTCCCTTTTCCCCTCTACTCCCATTCCCTCTCCCTACCTCCTTTCTGCCCCTCCACCCTGAATCCACTCCTCCTCTGTTTCTGTTCAGAAAGGGGGCAGGCTCCCATGGGTGTCAACAAAGCATGGCGTATCAAGTTGAAGTTAGGAGTAAGCCCCTTCATTCGTATTAAGGCTTGGTAAGGCAACTCAGCATGAGGATTAGGTTTCCAAAAGCCTGACAAAGCATCAGGGACAGGCCCCGCTCCCATGGCTGGGAGTCCCACAGGTATACCAAGCTACACAACTGCCGCACATATGTAGAGGGCCTAAGTCAGTCCCATGGGAGTTTCTTAGCTGTCGGTCCAGTATCTGTGAGTTCCTTTGAGCCTAGATTAGTTGTCTCTGTGGGTCCCCTTGTGACTGCCTCCTTTCTATTGTCGGCCTTCTCTTGGTAGGCTTTTAGGGAGACAGAGTGGAGGTCAGGAGAAAGAGATGCTGAGTCAAGCTGTCTTTCAGGTGAATGATATCTTAACAACAGAGCAAGCAATTTGACAGATGTCTAAAGTAAGAGGTTTCAGTCCCGCCAGACAAAGTAACATGGCTAGTCTTAAAGGTTTTCAAGGGAAGAGAAGGTCTTTCACCAAGTGGAAGCAGGCTTAGTTAATATGTAATGTATGCCACCATGACTGAGGTAAGGAAGCTGATCATACAAGACTTAGGCTGCATAACAAGGGACACTCTTCTTTGTATATGAGAGTGGGGTTTGTGTTAATGTGTGGCACAGCACTCAAGCTGTCTTTGACCTCCAGGTGGCCAGAGGTGGAGCAAGGACTGAGTGTCTTCTCACCCTGCTCTCAGCCATCCCTCCTACATAGGGGGCCTGAGTTCTTGGAGACTGCTGAGTCCTAAGCAAGTGGAGGGACCCCGAGAATTTCTAGTGCTTTATTCTCAGTCACTGTCCTTTAGCTTCCACAACAAATATCCTGATATTTTGGGAAGCTTTCAGAGAAAAAGCAAATCTCAGCCATTTATCTCTTCATGGTAATATCCATAAATAAGAGAAATGAGTGAGAAATCAAGATACAATAATAAAAACCTGAGCTTTGTACTCAGTGGAAACTTCAGAAGAAATTCTCCATCAATAAGCTCCTCCTACCAGAGGCTTCTAAGTAACTCCCACCAAGACATTTCCTTACTGTCCTGCATGAAACCAAGGAATGCGGACTGGGAGGGAAACATTTGTTTTTGTTTAATTTTCACACTTGTCATAACATGTCATTAAACTGACACCTCCTAGTAATGCGGCTTTCACCTGAGACTTGCAAAGCTTCACAAACATTTATTAGCAAATACTTTGACGGGGTTAGCAAGGCTCCAGCCTCGTATTCTTATCATATTATTCTAAAACCATTCATGTGACTCATACAGCATTCCCTTCTCCAGCGTCCTTTCTTCAGAGGGTAACAATGCCCGATATCAGTGCACATCATAATTCACCAAGACAACGCTGGCCAGGCAGACTAAGAGCTAAATCAGAAAGGGGCAGAGACAGAAAGGAAGCAGAAACTGCTGTGCACTCTACATCTTTTGTTTCTTAGTTAAGCCCTGATGAGTAGTTAACATTGGCCAAGCCTCTATCAATCTTGATATTCAAAAAAAAATACATTCTTATTTACTTGTGAGGGAGTGACAGGGATCTACATGTGCCACAGTATGCCTGTGAAGGTCAGAGGACAGCCTGCAGGATCTCTCCTTCCACCATACGGGCCCTAAGGATTGAACTCAGTTGACAGGGCTTGGCAGCAAGTACCTTCATACCATCCTGCAGGTCTCAAGCTTGGAGATTTTTATCTATCGCTTTTACTTTCTAGGAAATCTTACCCATGCATACGGCTATGCGTACTTACTCCTTCCAAATTCATGTCTTCAAGCCCAGACTCCATCACTTCCACACCACTCTTGACTGTCTGAGATTTAACCAAGGCCACCTGCCTCCTGCCTTCATCTCCCAGCTACATTTGTGGTTTCCCAGTTACTCGGGTCCTAACAACGGCATCCTTCACCTCATCTCCCCCCACACACCTGTACTCTATAACGATCAACAAACTCTGGAATCTCTCTCTTTTAAATATTTCCAGAACCCCTCCATTTCTCGCCCTCCTAGCAGCAACCACCTTAGATTAGGTCATCTTCCTCCAGACTATTAACAATTGATCTCCATATTTGCCTCTCTAGTGTGGTCGCCCATCCAAGTAGTAAACAGGCCTGACCGTGCTCAGCTTTTGAGAGTGATATGGCAATTGACCCTCCAGTCCACAAACCTGCCTATGTCCAAGGTTCTTTACTACTACCTGTAATCTCCCCTCGTTTGTCAGCTCTTTCTTCTTTACTCTTTCAGCTCTTACCTCAAGATTTCCAGGTACCCTGCTCTCTGGGGAACATATTTTTATGCCCCGCCTCCACTTACTTTCACAAATAATATTTGTTTATTTGTTTGTTTGCTTTGTTTTGTTTTTCAAGACAGGGTTTCTCTGTGTAGCTTTGTGCCTTTCCTGGAACTCACTTGGTAGCCCAGGCTGGCCTCGAACTCACAGAGATCCACCTGGCTCTGCCTCCCGAGTGCTGGGATTAAAGGTGTGTGCTACCACCGCCCGGCCATAATATTTGTTTAAAGAGACTTTCCTGGACGATGTGGGCCTTGAATCCTAGTAATCAATTATCCTGTTCTTTTTTCACGGAAATATTTTTCTTCACACATAAATATATGTGCTTATGTACACATATACTTATTATACACATATAATAAATATACATATATGTATATAAGAAAGTAGGTGTGTGTACCCATACACAAACACACATACATGCCTGCACACATACACTTGTTAATGCAGGGGCTGGCAAACTATGGCTTAGAATCCATATAACTCTGACCCATATTTTTATGAACACAAAATAGGAATGGTACACACACATGTACACACACACACACACACACACACACACTTATAAAATTAAAGGATTATACAGCAGAAATAAGGGGGAAATGAATGAAGGAATAACACAAACTGTATGTTGACATTTGCGTCAAGTCTTTCACAGAACAACCCTGCCAGCCTGTGTACTAATGGATTGTCCCTGCTAGAACGTCAACTTCTCTATTCTTCACTATCATATCACTAGAATATCACCATCATAGAAGAGTTCCTGGTACAATGAAGATGCTAAATAAACATTTCTATGTGGGTGTGTAAGTGAATGACAGCAATGATTAGTCTCAGCGATCAGTCTCAGGTCCCACAGGAAGTTGGCAGATGAAGCAGAATTCAAACCTATGGAATATTCAAAACTATGGAATTCTTGCATTCCATAGTTGAGTCCTGAAATTCAGGAGCTGTAGTCATTTGAACGTCCTTCATTTCTACCCAGGTTCCCCTTTATACACCATGTCTAACACAGATGTTAGGAAGACAACTCTTTGGTGGATAAAGAAAGGAGACAAAGGTAGAATGTGTCGTGGAAAGCCGTGAGAATTCGCTCCTGAGTAAGCTTATGCCTGCCGCCTGCCATGTTCAACTGGCATGCATCCTCATCCTCTCCCCTACCACCTAGCACCGGAACAAAACACGGCAAGCATCGTTATTCTCATTATGCACATTGCAAAACTGAGCCTTGAAGAGGTTTAAGAAATTGACTACAACACGTAGCAAAAGCTATCACTTTTAGTTTTCCGCTCTACCAGACTGGACCAACACACATTTCATAATGCAGCACATATTTTATAATTCTGCTGATGGGAAAATGCTACCAGAGACCTAAGGAATTTTTTTTTTTTGAATGGCGGGAATCTCCTGGCAACTCCTAAAAAACCAGGGGTACTATAATTCACTTAAAGTTTTCTGATGTGCAGGAAAACCTTCTCAGCTATAAATGGCCTACAGATGCCCAGAGGCAGCATCAATATCAGAACCTAGAGTTAAAGCAATGAATAGAAAGGCCAAGACAATCACATCCTGGGATTTTTATTGGTGTGACAATAGCCCAAGATTCTGGAGCAGCCAGGCCCATGGCCATCTTTAAGAAGGACGCCAAGAGAACTGACAGTTATGTTAGCTGACATGAATATCCACAGCTGTCATCTCTTGGACCAGCTGCTACATCAAATCAGCCATCCTCTGAGGCAGCTGACTTTCGAGTTCAGAGTGTCTGGCTAAGACTACACGTGTTTCGTGGCTTAAGGGCCAGCCTTAGTAACTGCAGCTGCCAGGGTCCATGGCACCACACAGAGGTCATGATGGCACATCCTGGGGTTCATCAGAATGCTGGTTATGAATTCAGTGTATGTGTAACAGTCCATTTTAAAATGTGTCTCTGCCGTGGGAATTCTGCAGGTTGGTGCGGGACAGAGAAAAGCCTCCACTTACATGCCTCTTTGTCTTTCTAATTCCCTTATGCATTATCGGGCTATACATATCTACTCCCTGCCACCCCCCTGGTCGCCCCCATCCACTATCACACCACAGAATATGTAGTCTCTATAACAGAAATGGGATTTTGCCCATTTTTCCATCTCTTCACTCTACTTGGAAAATAGCACACTGCTCAAGGAGCTTAAAACAATGTAATTTTTGATGTTAGAATATGTTAAGGTCATGTGTGGTGGCACACTCCTTTAATCCCAGCACTCGGGAGGCTGAGACAGGAGGATCTCTGTAAGTCCTAGGCCAGCTTGGTCTACACAGTGAATTCCAGTACAGCAGTACAGTGACAGCTACATAATAAGACCCTGTCTTAAAAAAGGAAAAAAAAAAGGCAAGGAATTTATTCATTAAATATCTATGATTATTAAGTCAAATTTAATAATAATAGCTATTTTTCTAAATATATGGAGAGTAGAGTAAAAAAAATCTAAATGACCATGCAACTACAAATGTACTATTTCTTTGAGTTAATCTCTCTCTCTTTCCCTCCCTCCCTCCCTCTCTCCCTCCTTTCTTCCCTCTATCTCTCATTTTGAAACAATGTTGTTTGTAGCTCACGCTAACCTCAAACCCTCACTCTTCCTGCCTCAGCCTCCTGAGTGCTACAATCACCTCTGTGCTGCCACATTCGGCTTAAAAAGTCTCTTTATGGGGGCTGGAGAGATGGCTCAGAGGTTAAGAGCACTGACTGTTCTTCCAGGGGTCCTGAGTTCAATTCCCAGCAACCCCATGGTGGCTCACGACCATCTGTGATGAGATCTGGTGCCCTCTTCTGGCCTGCAGGCATAGATGCAGGCAGAACACTGTATACATAAGAAATAAATAAATCTTTAGAAAAAAAAGTCTCTTTACAAAATAAACTATTCTGGTTTATATGGAAGCAACATTACTCATTGCAGCATAGAAAATAAAGCCAAAGCCTAATACTTCACTATTGTGCTAGTTAGTTTTCTCATCACCGTGACAAAGGAACAACTTAAAACAGGGAAGATGTGTAGCTAGAGTTTTCCTGCCTGGCCCACAGTCAGGACAAATCTCTCTCATCTGCCAGTCCCACAGCCACTCAGACCCAACCAAGTAAACACAGAGACTTATATTGGTTACAAACTGTATGGCCGTGGCGGGCTCCTTGCTAACTGTTCTTACAGCTTAAATTAATCCATTTCCATTAATCTATACCTTGCCACGTGGCTCGTGGCTTACCGGCATCTTCACATGCTGTTTGTCGTCGTGGCGGCTGGCAGTGTCTCTCTCACTCAGCCTTCCACTTCCCAGCTTTATTCTCCTCCTTGTCCCGCCTATACTTCCTGCCTGGCCAATGGCCAATCAGTGATTTATTTTTTGACCAATCAGCAACACACTTGACATACAGACCATCCCACAGCAAAGATGTATTGAGATGTTGTGGAATAATCCTCTCGTACACTGTAAAGATTTGTCACTTGCACTGGCTTAATAAAATGCTGATTGGCCATTATAGTATAAGTATAGGTGGGGTGACCAAACTAAGGATGTTGAGAAGGAGAAGGGCAGGGTCAGGAATCACCAGACAGATGCAGAAAGATCAGGAGATGAATGTGCCGTGCTAATAAAGATACTGCCACATAGCAGAGTATAAATAAGTAATATGGGTTAACTTAAAATGTAAGAGTTAGCTAGTAACAGGCCTGAGCTATTAGCTGAGCATTTATAATTCATATTCAGCCTCTGAATCAGTTATTTGGGACTTGGTGGCTGGGAAGAAAAACTCCATCTACATTGGAACTCATAGTTTGAGGAGATACAGTCCATCATGGCAGGGAGGGCATGGCACCAGGAGCAACATGTAGCAGCTGATCACATTGCCAACAGAGAGAGAGGAATGTTGATGCCAAGTTAGCTTTCCTTTTTCCACCTCTGTTCAGTCTGGGTCCTCAGTCCTTGGTATGGTGGGTCTCCTCATCTCAGTTAAGTCTCCCTGGACAACCCCTCACAGACATGCCCAAAGGTATGCACCATTAATGCCCTGGGACTCTTCAATCCTATTTACAATCAAAACTAACCTTTCTACCTGAAAAGTCCTTATGTTAAAACTAACAAAATAAAAGTAAGTAGACTTGGATTGGAAGTTGTTCAAGTATCTGGAACCTTCAATATGTTAGATGTGATACTTGGTGTAAAGCCATGATGTTCCACAGGATGCTACACGTTTGGAAGATGTCTGGCTCCTAAATCTGCATGTGAGAAAGATGCATCTGAGACCCCTGCATATATACCACATTAAACATTAAGAAATGTATCTTTTTTACTGTCAGGCTTGAGAAAGAGATCCAAGACCTTGAAAGGGCTGAACTGCAAATCTCAGCCAATGAAGAGGCAATTCTAAAGAAGCTAAAATCCATTGAGAGGACTACCGAAGACATAATAAGAGTGAGTGTGACTCAGTTTTAAACAATGATGCCCTCTCAAAAGAACCCACAAAAGCCATTTCTTCAAAGCATTTCTAGATTTAGACATTTTTTAAACTAAGTTCATCATGGAAATCTTTTATCTTACAGTCTGTGAAAGTGGAAAAGGAAGAAATCCCAGAAGGTATGTCTTTAAGCAACCTGTTCCATGTCGAAGCAAGGTAATTTTCATAAGATCTCTGGCCTTGTTTCACTATTAGAAATATCTTACATGTATTTTGAATTCATATCAACTTTACAGAGTCAATTGAGGACATCTATGCTAACATCCCTGACCTTCCAAGTTCCTACATACCTTCCAGATTAAGAAAGGAAAGAAACGAAGGACAAGATGATGATGAACAGAATAGAAAAGGTATTTGTGAACCAACATTCAATGCCACATTCTCAATTTCAGTGTGTGCTGAGTGTGGATGCGCACGTGCCATGGCATTCACATAGAGGTCAGAGGACAATTTTCAAGAGTCAGTTCTCTCCTCCTCCCTTGTCTGAGGCAGGATTTCTCTTGTGTCTGCAAATGTGCAGCATCCTGCAGGCTAGCTGACACATGAGTTTCAAGCCAATTCTCCTGTCTCTGCATCCTGTCTCACCTATGGACAGGTGCATACCATCACATCTGCCTTTTTTTTTTATGTTGGGTTCCAGGTGTTGAACTAAAGTCATTGGGTAGCAAATTTCTTCCCACTGAGCCATGTCCCTGGTCCTCAATTTTAGATTTTATATTAAGTCTTCACAGCTTGCTTGTGTTTCCAGTTTAGGCAATTTAAGGTCCATTTTACAAAGTTCCCAGGGCTACGGGACAGTTCCAGGACTTGCACAGATAGGGATAAGGAGGGTGAAGTTAAGGTAGGAACAAGTAAGATAAGGTCTGAAACAGGCAAGAAATGCTTCAAAGCCTCTCTGCTCAAAAATTTCATCCAGTAGATGTTGAGTTACTAAAAACATTTTTAAGTAAAAATGTCCCCTTGGAAAGGCTGGGCCTTATTTATCTTCATGGGATAACGATTTTCATAAAGCTAATATTTTAAAGTCCCTGGGAAATGAAGGCTAGGCCAAAGAGGAGAACTTGGAATTTTAGAATTGAAAAAGAAGCTACTCTCTGTCTGCAGGTAGCAGTCACTTATTCACACAACAGATATTTCATGAATAACTACTCTACACCAAGCTCACTTAGGCACATGGTAGGTCTTCACTAAATCAAATGTTCAGGGAGTACAATGCTGAAGGAGGAGGTAGAGATGTGAGGCAGGGGGGAGATGGGTGGAGATCTTGCAGGTTTAATTGGGTACCCAGGGAGAGCCGTGGCATGTCAGGCAACAGAGGACACAAGAAATGTAAGATGAGCTGAAGGAAAATAGGAAGACATACCAAGAGCAAGGACTGACACATCTGAGTTTTACAAAGAATGCTGTTCCCTCCCCCTGTTACAATTCCATCTGCGGGGCTCCTGCCTGGCTCACGAGACAGACGTCGGCTCCCCCCGCCATTCACCAGTCACCTCCAGTTGTCTCAGTACAGTTGTGACTGCTCTACTTTAAGCCCTTCATCTGCTTGAAAGTGGTCTTAAATTAGGAGGATAAAAGGGAGGTGGCCAGAGAGAAGACTTGGTGATTAAGAGCACCTGCTGCTCTTGCAGAGGACCCAGGTTCAATTCCCAGCAGCCACACGGCAGCTCACAAACGTCTACAACTCCCATTCCAGGTGGTCTGGTGCCCTTTTCCAGTGTCCTTGGGCACCAGACGTACACATAGTTCACAGACATATGTGCAGGCAAAACACCCATGCACATAAAATAAAACATTTTTTTATTTTAAAAGAGAGAGAGAAATGGGACTCTAGGCTTCTAACTTCTTTGGGTACAGTGGCACATCTAAGCGTTCCCTATACTGTGAAGGCCTCAGAGCACTTTACAGTTCCCGTAGGCAGCTGAGCTTGCCGCAGGGATGTGACAACGAATGACCCTGCTAGGTGTTTAACCCATTGCAGCCCACAGTGTGACTGTTCTCCCAAGGTAAAGAAGGCAGAGATTAGATTAATAAGTAAACAAAAGAGTCTAAGTCTGGCTGGTCACTTTTACTAACTGGAAAAGGATATCTTTTGGTTCTCTGTGAAAATACCAGCTACATGGATCTATTCTCTTCCTCACTCCTCCAAATCATTTTTCCAAAATTCTACATTTCCTAAGATACCATGTGGCTACATGGTTGGTTGTTATAGAACTAACCAGGGGGAGAATTATGTATGTATTCTTATGCACATATGTGTGTGTGCCTACAGGTCTGCTGGGGGCCAGAGGGCATCACATCCCTTGGAGATTGAGTTATAGGAGGTTGTGAGCCTCCCAGCCTGGGTGCTGGGAATGTAACTCTGGCCTTCTTGTAGAGCCATCTCTCCAGCATCCAAATCAGAAGGGGTTTGGGGCAGTTGTTTTGCTTTGCTTTGTTTGAGACAGGGTTTCTCTGTGTAGCCCCTAGCTGTCCCGGAACTCTCTCTGTAGGCCAGGCTAGCCTCTAACTCACCGAGATTCACCTGCCTCTGCCTTTCCGAATGCTGGGATTAAAGGTGTGCGCCACCACTGCTGGGTTAGAAGTTTCTAAATGTCACACAAAAGACCACCAAAGGGTGTAAAAGCAAACAGACTAGTTTATAAGAGAAAGCCAGTACTCAAATTTGTATTAAACTTGTCTTTTAACAGCTTTGTATGCCATGGAAATTAAAGTTGAAAAAGACTTGAAGACTGGAGAAAGCGTTGTTCTGTCTTCGATCCCCCTCCCATCAGATGACTTTAAAAGTACAGGAATAAAGGTATATGACGATGGGCAGAAGTCAGTCTACGCAGTCAGCTCCAATCAGAACACAAGCTACAACGGCACTGACGGCCTCGCACCCGTGGAAGTGGAGGATCTCCTGAGACAAGCCTCAGAGAGGAACTCTAAGTCACCCACGGAGTACCATGAGCCCGTGTATGCCAATCCGTTTTGCAGGCCTATGACCCCGCAAAGAGAGAGAGTAAGCCCTGGACCAAACTTTCAAGAAAGGATAATGATGAAAGCTAACGGACTGGGTAACCATGCAAATGAACCCATGCACAATACTAACGAGGCGCTTTCAGAGGGGAGAAGCAATGGCGCCCCTCACACCAGCCCGACTCGGCCAATACCTCAGCCGCGAGCATCGGTTCAGCCCACAGAAGAGATGGTCCACACACGGCAAAAGAGGATGGTGACTCCTTGGGAAGAATCGAACATGGGGCAGAACGAACATGAGGTTTCTCCGAGGACGGGACTGAGCCCCCGCAGAGCAAGCCCTGGGAAGTCAGGACCCCAGGGTTCTTCACCCACTTGCCAGGAGGAGGCTGAAGATGTAAGATATAACATCGTTCATTCTCTGCCTTCTGATGTGGACAACACAGAACCCGTAACGATGATTTTCATGGGGTACCAGCAGGCAGATGATAATGAAGAGGAAAAGAAGCTTTTGACAGGGTATGACGGGGTCATCCATGCTGAGCTGGTCGTGATTGATGACGAGGGGGAGGAGGAGGATGGACAAGCTGAGAAGCCATCCTACCATCCCGTAGCTCCCTGTAGTCAGGTTTACCAGCCAACCAAACCAACCCCACTTCCTAGAAAGAGATCGGAAGTTAGTCCTCATGAAAACACAAACCATAAATCTCCCCACAAAAACTCCATATCTCTGAAAGAGCAAGAGGAACGCTTAGGCAGCCCTGCCCGGCACTCTCCCCTGGGTGTTCCAATGGCTGGAGATGGGACTGAGGATCCATCCTTAACAGGTAATAAAAATGACAAGGCATGCCACTGCTGTTTACTCATGTGACAGTCTTCTCTGTGTTAATGAGCGTTCTGACTTTCAGCTTCTATGACCACCTCATAAACTAATACGCGCTGACAGCTTTTAATAATGCTGAATTATCATCAGAGCAAAGTAAGTCACTTCAAAAATAACGAAAGTGAAAACTGTGTCTTGCTTTGTTTTAATATTGCATTGACCGCCCTTAGTTACTGGAAATGTGTCTTCTGTGAGGGAGCAATACCATATGTGAATAACTGGGGATGCTAATTAACGTCCTGATCATCAGAAGCATACTTTTCCCAGCAGAATTCAATGATGAAGACTACTTGCCTGTGCCTCCTGTGACTTACACTTTATTCATAAGTTAACAAGTAGCCTTAATTTTGCAAAGAAATAGAGAATATGTACTATTTTCTTCTCATTTTATTACTCAGCTATATCTCCTTTCTCTATACTTTTATTTTATTAACTTTGGTTCTTTAATTTTCTACACTTTAAACATAGAATGACATTTTATCTTGCATTATCTATGACTCAACTTTTCATGGTCTTCTCCAACTTAGCAGATTTATTTTTTCTATTTTCTATATAGCTACATTTCTCATTCTCTATGAACTTTTTATAGCTTTGTATCTCTTTAGCTATCTCAACATTGAATGAAAAGTAACTGTAACACTTTTTCTACAAACCGACAGCTCCTCAATTTTAAATTTCTTGTTATCGCTCAAATATAGCAAATGACAAAAACAATTAGAATAACTGAGCAAACCCTAGCTAAAAATCTAAGTCAAATTACACAAATACACAGGTTCTAAATGTTAAAAATGGAAAGTAATTTTAAATGTTGCTAATTGAAGAATGATCATTAAAAAGCAATAACTACTCAGTAGCAGACAGCCCAGTGAGTATAACTTGATAGTTTTATAGAAGTGTGGCAGAAATTCAAGATGTTTCTTCCTCATCAAACCATAAGCCCAATCTTGTGTTGCTAATAACACAATAATAGGGACATTCTTCCATTCTTCTAAATCCTTGAATTAGGTGAACCCATTGTGAGTTTAATCATCTGAAGAATTCCTCCCCTCTTGAGAAATGTCCACTCATATATCTTCCTCAGACTGTGGAGTAATGTTCCCCACAATGGAAAGCTGCAGTTAGTAAATTCCTTTCCATTTAGAGAATGAGCTTTGTTTACAGTCAAATGTTTCCTTTGAAATTCATTCTTAAAACAATGCATGAGGCATCGAGAAAAAGAATGCCCTATTTTGTGGTCAGTTACATAGACGCGAACCACTGTAAAAAACAAAAGCAAAAACTCCCTTTTTGATCTTGGATATTAGCCAGCTCCTCCCAAACACCCTTACTCCTTCTCCCCTAAACACATTAACATTTACCCCTAGAAAAATGACAGGAAGTGACTAACATTTCCAGACAACACTAACCATGCTACTGAACTAAAATTAGGAAAACAGGAAAACCTATGCCAGACAAAGTAACAATACAAAGTCTTGTACTAGCAAACTAAATATCTCGTAAAGAGAATGCTCCAGATTCCTTACATTTCATTGTGACGTTTTACATCTCGGTCTTCCAAATCATCACATGGATTAGAGTGGAGGTGTTTAGTATGGGTGAGTTTTACAAAATAAGTCAATCATATTATGCTTTCAAGGACCATCTACATACATTAAGAACATAGCTACCTATGTACTTCAATTTCACAAGTACGTTTTACATTGTGCTTTCAACATTACACACACACATCCATACACGCAGAGAGAAATGATACAATACTTAAAAACCCACAATTAAGTCAATTCCATTATTAAAGTACAAATATCCTATTAAATGCTAATAGCTCTGGTAGATACAATAATAAGGAATTATCTTTTCACTTGTTATACATATAGTTAACAAAATCTTGTCTCAAAAGCAATTCGTGGGGATGGAAAGATAGCTCAGTGGGTAAGAGCACTTGGTCTATAAAATAAGGGCATGAGTTTGGTTCCATCCACCCACGGAAAAAGCCGGCCTTCGGTGCGCATGCCTGTAACCCCACCATTGCAGCAGAGACAGGCAGATCCCGGGACCCTGCTGGCCACCCAGCCTAGCCAAAACTGTGATTTCTGATTCAAGGAAGGACCCTGTCCCAAGGCAACAAGGCATGGAGTGATAGAGGCAGACACCTGGGGTCCTGCTTTGGCCTCCTTTACACACCAGTGCATGCATCACACACACACACACACACACACACACACACACACACACACACACACACAGTTTTTAACTGGAAAAACTATATGTAGACGGAAGAAAACTTGCCAATGTGGATAGTCTAAAAACAGTATATTTTAGTAAAAATTTGCACACTGTTAAACATGACAGAAAAACTTAGGTAATCTTATGTCTATCTGCTTGATATGGTCCAGACGCACTCACTATTGTGTGGCTTCCAAAAGCTTTCCATGAGATCCCACTAACCCCAACAACTAGACAACTAAGCTTTCTTCAGTAGACCTCACACACCTAGTCTTGTTCCAGCTCAATATTCTATGGTCTTAGAGATGTCAATGGCACTTTGGGATGAAGAGGTAGAAAAACCTTAGCTCCGGAGCACTCACACACCATTGATTCAGAAACTGCCAGTAGGGGTCAAGGAAGAAGACGGAGGGTGAACCACAAATCTCTCTTCCACCAAGTTTAAACAGCTGAAAGTGTCTGTCTGTGTGGCTGTAGGGAAACAGGACTGGGATTCAGAGAAGAGCAGGAAAGAGGGGCAAGAGAACCAATGGGACAGTGTTTGGGGAGCCCCTCCTTGCACTGCCTGGGCATGCTCTGTCTCCACACCTCCAGCTGCAGTTAGGGCTATTGCCACAGGCTTGGAAAAAGGAATGCTGGTGCTAGCGGACTTCACTGCAGGTCCTGGGACACAAGGTGGGCTCTATTTCCAGACTCGCAAGGTGAGACGTAACTATAGGGAAGAGGATTTGTGTCCCTGCCTTAAACCAGACCTTTAAACAGTCCCTTATCCCTGCTCTCTCCCGGCACTGGTAATGCAAGGGGCCACAAAGCCCAAGAACAGCCTTCCTGAAGCCTTGCCTCCTGCCTGCTCTGCTGCGGGACTGCGGGCTGCTCCTCAGAGGTCACCACCCAGCAGCTCCCAGCAACAGAGCCCATCCTGCCGACTGAGCAAAGGAAATTCTCTCAACACATCCTGAAGTCAAAGGAATACTCTTGGTCTTGCTGTTAGAAGTGATCATTCCTCTTCTCTTCCAAGGGAAAACAATGCTTTTTTACTTTCCTTGAAATGAAACTGTGTCACAGACATATGAAAATGACCTCAAAACAGTAGCAGGTCCCCATCTCTTCTTAGGTTTTTGTAAAAGGCCTCTTAGAGATAGGATCATTTCTTTGGTTAATAGGTAATAATGTGTGACATAGAGATGGGAAGAAAAAAAACATGTCTTCCCTTTTATTGTTTCATTAAAACAAAATTGTGCAATTAGTTAAATGGCTGCTTCTTGGGCCATTTTACACATGAATGTAATATTACATAATTAATACAATCACTTGCTCAGTGCCTTGAAAGCATCTTTCAACTTTTGGAACATGATTGAGACAGCTCTGCTCAAAGGCCCTAAATATTAAGGCGTGAGACCAGAACACCAAAGGAGTATTATAAATTCCACACCTACATTTTTAAAAATGTTTTCTACAGCCAACACTTCTTCAGCAGTAGAGCATATGCAAAGATACACCTGCCATTCAAAAACATAATTCCACATTAATGCTTAACTATTAGTTCACATTGTTTCATACATAAATTTATTCTTGTCATTGCATATCCAAAGGTCAGAGAGCCTTTGGACAACCAAGCTTAATGATATTTCTTTTAAAGATCTAATCACTAAGTATAGTTTAAGTATTAGTATCTTTTTGGTTCAATGGTACATAGTTAAGGATATGCACAAAACTGATGTAAAGGAATATCTATCTAGGCTGATCGTGAAAATATGTAACATCCACCTGTACTGTGTTCTCTCTGCTCACTTTCTTGACCTTTGTAGACATAGGTTCCTCCTAGTTCTCAACCTACCCCTGCCCTAAGTTAACCAGAGCTCATTATTTCTACTATCTTTTTATGCTACTAAAACAATGCTCACGCTGTTGGATAAAACCATCTGAGGTATGTTCTCAACTTTCCTGCCTTCTATGAAATGGTCATTCAGAGTAAAAATTATGATTCTTTTATAACTTGCTTTTTTTTTTTACTTTAATTTGCAGCTTTAAGGATAAGAATGGCAAAACTTGGGAAAAAGGTAATCTGAGCTGTAGTGCCCACCTGAGGAACCTTCGGAGAAGCAGCCAAGAAATGCCTGAAAAGTTCTTTTCTGAATACTTTTCTTTTTCCTAAAGTCCAAATATATATATAATTATACCTATAGTAAGCCACATAAATAAATAGTAGTCGTTATTTGTGGAAAAAAATGCCCCCAAAAGCTGGGGAAAACAAATGCTAACTTTTCCAGTTACTTGACATGACTCAGTGGGTCGGGGGAACCAGTATATTTTTATTGTATTGATACCAAAGCATTTCTAATAAGAGCTTGTTAAATTTAAGAATAAAGTTATTTAAAATACTTTGACTATCTTAACTGGCGTTGTAATGTTGCTAACGCAAAGATCATGCATAGGTGCACCTCATCCCAGAGATATCAGCCTTCCACTCTGATATGACTCTCTAAAAGTCGGTAACTCTTTGAGGTAACTGAACTCTCACACCAAAGATCAATTCAGTTGGCTCAGTTGAGACTCCAAACCATCGCATGCCTCCAAAACCCACAGATAACAATTATGCTTATGTTTTGAGAGTGTGCTTAGATCATTTTGCTAATATGCATGACCTTCTAGGAGAGAACTAGAACATTCATTCTTCTTCAGGTACCATCATCCTCTCTTTAAGTCAGTTCAATGTGCAATAAATAGTCGTAGCTTAAGGGCACTAGTAAAGAACTTCCCATAGTCTCAAAGGGCACAAATCTGGTCTAGGTGCACAAGTGAGAATCTTCAAATTAAAACTAGAAATAGGGGATGAGGGAGATGACTCAGTTGGTAAAAGTGTTTGACTTGTAAGCACAAGTTCTGTCCCCAGAGTCCATCTGAGTGTTAAACACGGTGGAATGTGCTCGCCATCTCAGCATGGGAGAAGCACAGACAGCAGAATCTCTGGAGCTCATTGGTCAGCCAGTCTGGCTTAATTGGTGAGTTCCAGTTCAATGAAAGACCATTCTCAAAGGAGGTAGACAATATTCCTGAGAACAGCACTCTAGATGGCACTCCATGTATGCATGCATGTGTAGCTACAAATTCACACACACACACACACACACACACACACACACACACACACACACACAGGAAAAAAAGCCAAGGAGCATGTATAGCATGTCATTCCTAGGTATTCTTCCAAGGTGTTCAATCCTGATTTGAAAGAGAATATTTCTGTGCCAGTGATTATCCTGTCCTCCATCTAACATCCTCAAGACTGCACCCCCTTGGGACTGGAGAGGTAGCTCATCAGTTAAGAGCACTGGCTCTTCCAGAGGACCCAGGTTCAATTCCCCACTTCCACATGTTGGTTAGCAGTGGTCTGTAACTCCGGTTCCAGGGGATCAAAAGCTGGTCAAAAGTAGGCACTGTTTGTTATGCCTACACAGACATAAATGCAGGCAAAAACACTCATGCACATAAAAATAAATACATTTAAAAAATAAAGACTGCTTCTACATATCTTTCCCTAGACTGTCATACAGGTATGCATTACCCAAGTCCTACAAGTTGAGTGACTAGCCTGTTTCCTCCCAGGACAGACACTGACTTTCCCTGCTGGAATGCTGTATGATAAGGCTCAACCTGTGGATCATGACCATTGGAAAACACATATTTCTAATGGTCTTAGGAAGTACCAACTATAAATTTATTTCACTGCTACTTCATAACTATAATTTTGCTACTGAGCAGTGTCTCTCTTCCTCAGACCATCAGAAATATGTATTCTATGGTGGCCACTCACAGGTTGCAAACCTCTGTTCTAGAGGCAGTAAGAGGTAAGAACAGTAAGTCCTCTCAGGAAGGCAAGCATTAGCCCATGCAGCTATCTCAGATGAGTTGTTTTCCAAAGGTCAGCTGTTCCCTGGCAGGAGAGAGCTCCTTCGCTGGCCTGGAAGATTCTGGACAACCAAAGGGTTTACATTGCTAAGATAATCTCAAAAGATACCCTACTCTGGGTCCAAGGGACTCCTTCATTTCATGGTTCTGGCTTTAGCATGAGTGAGTGACCTGCAAATTAGCCTTGTGTGGTCCTGCCACTTCCAAGCTTGCAGTATGAGTTTTATTTTAAACACAGTCTGCAACACATGACACTAGGTATGCCTTGGAACCTCTCCGGCTTCCTGGCATTTCCCAATAGTTGGCTGGTCTTGCCTGAATTCTTTTTCTTCAAGATTTCTGAGACAATTATCAAAAAACGAGATATCTTTGGATTACATACAGGTCAGTATGTAGCAATACATTTGTCCCAACCGGTCAAATTCAAAGCTACTACAGAATCTAACTGTTCTGGGTTTGCCCCCATCATCCCATTTCAGTGCAAGTGTGGTTCTTGGAAACTGACACAGCACAGCCTGCCAGTGGCTGTCACCATCTACTTACCGCCTTCATTGCCATCTGACCAGTGACTAGACACTCCTACTGGAACTAGTGATTTTTCGAAGAAATGATCTCAACAGCAGGAAGAAAGACGCAGGTGAGAACGGCCATTTATAGGGCAAGATGGTGCGGTAGGCAGCAAGACTGACTTGGACCATAACTCTAAACACTGAATTGAGTACATCTAAATATTGTCTGTCTGAAGGGAAGGATGCTGGAAAACCCGACCCACAGCTCCGCTCCCTCTTGAAGGTCACTGCTGTCAGGACTGACTCTCCCACACTTTCGGATTACACTTCCAATAAAGACACCCCGGCTCCTGCAGCCTCGGAGATGGTTCAGAGTGAGAAAAAGACACGAGCACAGGACATGTCGTGGAGACAGTGGCAGCACCTCAGCTTTCTCGGGGCGGTCCGCTGCAATCGTGGCAGAGACACCAACAGCATCCGCCACACTCGCTATTATCACTCAGGCAAACAACCTTCCTAAACTTGGTCTCTTATCTCGAAAATGAGGCCAACTAGTGTCACATGCCCGGCAGGGTTGTCTGAGGACTCAGTAGGTCTGTCAGTGGACTATATCAAGTGTCCCAGCCTAGTCAATTTTGGCTGAGAAGTCACATATCTAAGGCTAACCCCACAACACCCCTCGTTGTACACCTTGATGTTTTATAGGTTTAGTGCTTAAGTTAGAAAAATAAATGTTTATGGAAGGGTAAATAAAACAAGAGGTAGGGCGAGCCAGGTGTGGGGCACAAGCCTTTGGTCACAGCACTCAGGAGAGCAAGGCAAGGGCATCTCAAATTCAAGGCTAACCTGGGCTGCCGTGTGAAACCGTCTTGAGAAATTTAAAAAGAAATCAAATGAATTTTAAAAATAAGAGAGATTAAGGTAATTTTCCCCAAGAGGTACTCAGTTGCTGTCTTAGTTAGGGTTTCTATTGCTATGAAGAGACACCATGACCACAACAACTCTAATAAAGGGAAACACTGGAAGTGGGGTTGGCTTACAGTTCAGAGGTTTAGTCCATGATCATCATGGCAGGAAGCATGGTGGACATGGTGCTGCTGAGGTAGCTGAGAGTTCTACTTCTGAATCCACAGGCAGCAGGAAGAGAGAGACACTGGGCCTGGCTTGAGCTTATGAAAACCCCAAAGTCCACCTCCAGTGACACACTTTTTCGCAGAAGGCCACATCTCCTAAGAGTGCCACTCCCTACGAGTCTATGGGGACCATTTTCATTCAAACCACCATAGTTGCTGCAGCTCTGATTGTTTAAAAACTGTATTTCCCACATTGAATTACTTTGACATTTTTGCTCAAAATCTGTTTGCTTTTTAAGTACTGACCTTCAGACAGACGGAGTCTCTGGCTTCATTCAAATATATCTATCATGCCAAGACCACATTTCACCTCTAGTTGCTAATACTATACCTTTGTAATAAGAACACAGATCAAGCTGGGTGGCAGTGGCAGATGCCTTTGATCCCAGCACTCAGGAGGCAGAGCCAAGCAGATCTCTATGAGTTCGAGGCCAGCTTGGTCTACAGAGCAAGAGGCACCAAAACTACAGAGAAACCCTGTCTCGAAAAACAAAAAAACAAAACAAAACAAAACAAAACAAAACAAAACAAAAAAGAACACAGATCAGATAATGGTGGGCCTTCCAAAACAACAAAACTTGTTGGGTTCAATCAGTCAAATCTATCTGCCTCTCTGTGTGCATCTCTGTCTCTCTGTCTCTCTGTCTCTCTGTCTCTTTCTCTCTCTCTGTCTCTGTCTCTCTCTCTGTCTCTCTGTCTCTCTGTCTCTCTGTCTCTCTGTCTCTCTCTCTCTCTCTCTCTCTCTCTCTCTCCCTCTCTCTGCATCTGTCTCTCTCTGTCTCTCTATCATCCCCCTGCTCCCCACACACCTAGTCTGGGCTGTGATTGACTTTGTATGTTACCATTGTACATTTGCTTCAGTCAGTGTCTTATAGCACTCTGTTACTAGGGTCACATGGTTCTTTCAGATAGTCTCAGTTTTTGCATAACATTCTTTTATATCTCAGAACCTATCTAAAAAGCCACAATGTTTTTAGTTAGTATGTGTCCTTGGCCTCCTCTTGGCTGCCACCATTGGTTCAGACTTCAGCTGTTTTTTGGGGGGTTTTTTTGGTTTGTTTGTTTGTTTGTTTTTTGTTGTTTTTTTTTTTTTTTGAGACAGGGTTTCTCTGTGTAGCTTTGCGCCTTTTCCTGGATCTTGCTCTGTAGACCAGGCTGGCCTCGAACTCACAAAGATCCACCTGCCTCTGCCTCCCAAGTGCTGGGATTAAAGGCGTGCGCCACCACCGCCCGGCTGACTTCAGCTGTTTTAATGACACTGACAGTTCTGGAAATTGCTGGCTAGGTATTTTGTAGGACATGCCTCCATTACATACTTTCTGGGTTTTTTGGGGGGGTTTTTTTGGTTTTTGTTTTGTTTTGTTTTGTTGTTGTTGTTGGAATTTAAGCTGGGGCTGGGGATTTTGGAGAAGCTTACAAATATAAAACGAAATTTTCATCACATATCAAGGGCACACGTTCTTTCAACATGATTGATAACTGCTGATGTTCCCTTTGATACGCTGGAATCATCAGAAGAGTGTTGGACTATCATCAAAGCTATTCTCTTCTCCTTTGGGAGGAAGACTGTCCGCTTTGAAGGAGTAGAGTAAGAGTCCTCTCCTGGAAATCTGAGACACTACACAATATTCATTTACAATTCTTCTAGACAAATATAGCTGTTTTTATCAATATTTTTGTTAGTTTATTTAAGTTACTATGAACAAATAAATCATTTACCAGCCAAGATAATTTATTGCTCAAATTGTTCAAGTTTTGGCCATTGAAACCTCTTACCATTGCATGTTGTACTCCTCCTGTCATAGACTGCTGTTGTACCCAGGACCTTGAAGCACCACCCCTACAGATGTAGCAGGTCACTACCCTTCCTACCTATGACCTTGACATACCTGCCCCTAAGGCATGGCTTGGGGCTACCCTTGTGACCTAAGATGCATGTAGGCTCTCCCTTCTCTCCCTCCTGGGCTTGGATGCAGTACTGACTCAGGCGGCCAGAACAGCATTCCAGAACCTGCAACAATTCTGTTCTGTGCAGTGAGTTTTTGTCCCCTAATAAATTCCTTTGCCCTTTAAGAAGATTCCATGGAATGAAAATAAATAAATAAATAGATAGATAGATAGATAAATAATAAATAATAAAAAAGATTTAAAAAAAAGATTCCATGAATTTCTTGCTTTACCCTCCCCCACACACACACATACACACACTTTTTTTCTTCTTTTTTTTTTCCTTTTTTTTTTGCCTCAAAACAGAATTCTTTTATTTTGTCCAAAACAGTACAGCATAAACATCCCCAACAGTACATTAACCTACATATAAAATATAGAATATCTTCAATATTTTTCTTTTATATGGCAGCACAATAGTATATGCAAGTGAAAGTACTGTTGATGGGACAGATTAAGTGTCCTTTTTTTTTCTTTTGTGGTGTTGTGGATGGATTCTAGGACCTTCGCATACTAGGCAAGCACTCTAGGCTCTGACAGAAGCAATTCCTCAGTTGCGATTCCCACTTACCTGAAGACCCTAGTTTGTGTCAAGTTGACTAGAAACTAACCAGCACAGGCATTATTATCAACTTTCATGAACTGGTTTGGTGGACCTGTTCTCATTCCTGCTGCATACACACTTAAGATTGGTGAGTCATGCCATAACTACACTGCACATTTTGCGGAACTCCTAAAATACTTTCCAATAAGACTGCACTGTTTTAACATTCCAAGAAGCAATGCACAGGGTTCTAAATCCTCTACATCCTTGCCAACACTTGCTATTACCTGTCATTTTTCATTATAGTCATTAGAGTGAGTGCACTGTGGTATTCATTGTGGCTTTCATTTGCATATCTCCAATGAGTAATCACACTGGGCAACTTTTCGTGATCTTAGAGAAATCACTATTCAATCTATTTGATCACTTTTAGTTACATTGTCTCCCTTACCTAGTTGTAAGAACTCCTCATGAACATGTGGAATGTAATTTGCAAAAATACATATTCTCCCAATGTATGCGCTATATTTACATTCTTTGAAGGATGTTTGTTTTGGTTTGGTTTGGTTTGGTTTGGTTGGTGGTTGCTTGTTTTAGTTTTTGGTTTTGTTTGTTTAGTTTTTTTTAAGTTTGTTTGAGACAGGATCTGTGCTAGCTAGTTTTATGTCAACTTGACACAAGCTAAAGTCATCAGAGAGGAGAGAATCTCAACTAAGAGAACGCCTCCAAGGCTGGAGAGATGGCTCAGGGGTTAAAAGCACTGGCTACTCCTCCAGAAGTCCTGAGTTCAATTCCCAGCAACCACATGGTGGCTCATAACCATCTACAATGAGATCTGGTTCCTTCTCTGGTGTAAAGGCAGAACACTGTATATACAATAAATAAATCTTTAAAAAAAAAAAAAAAGAAAACGCCTCCATAAAATCAGGCCATAGGCAAGCTTGTAGGACATTTTCTTAATTAGTGATTGATGGGGGAGGGCCCAAGTATCAAGTCTTTCTCTGTACCACCAGCTCCCAAATAATGACATGGAGACTTATTATTAATTATGAAAGCTTGGCCTTAGCTTAGGCTTGTCCCACTAGCTCTTATAACTTAAATTAACCCATTTATTTTAATCTGTGTTCTGTTGTGTGGCTCATTACCTCATCTCTCCATACTGCTCATGCTGCTTTCTCCAAGTCTGACTGGCAACCCCACCTTTCTTCCTCTCTGAGTCCTCTCTGTCCCCAGAAGTCCCACCTAACCTCTTCCTGCCTAGCTATTGGCCACTCAGCTCTTTATTAAACCAATCACAGGGATACATCTTCACACAGCGTAAAGGAGTATTCCTCAAAAGCCCAACCCATTGTGGGTGATTCAATCCCTGGGCTGGTGGTCCTGGGTTCTATTGAAAAGAGCAGTGTGAACTCTTTTTATTAGAGCAAGCCGTGAGAAGTGAGCCAGTAAGCAGCACCCCTCCATGGCCTCTGCATCAACTCTGCTTCCAGGTTCCAGACCTGCTAGTGTCGTCTCGACTTCCTTCAGTGATGGAGTGTGATGTGGAAGTGTGAGCCAAATCAACCCTTTCCTCTCTTCCCTGCTCTTGGTCATGGTGTTTCATCACAGCAATAGTAACCCTAACAAAGACAGGATCATACTATGTAACCAGGCTGACCTAGAATTCAAAGCCATACTCATACTTTAGCCTCCCAAATACTGGAATTCCAGGCATGAATCGCCATGCCTACTGGGTCTTTAGAGTCCTGATATTGTCATGTGAAGCAGAAAATTTTTCTATTTCGGTTTTTTCTTTCATCTTTTATGCTATTGATGTTCTATCTAAGAAATTAATGTTTAATTCAAAGCCAGGAAAATTAGTTTTATGTTTTCATCTACAGTCTATGATCAAATTTGAATGAATCTTTCTCTAGTGTGAAGCAAAGGTCTAAAGTCATCCTGCTGCATATAGACATGGCTTTCTGAGCACTCTCTTTGAAAATGTCACATCATCTTTCTTTAGATTACCTTAGTGCCTTTTAAGAGTGTTTATACGAGCTAAAGAGATGGCAGCAGTTAAGAGAACTGGCTGCTATTGCAAAGGACCTGGGTTCAATTCCCAGCATCCACATGGAGGGTAACAGCTTTCTGTAACTCCAGTTCCAGGGACTCAAATACCATCTTCTGCCCAGTACCAGGTATGTACATGGTACATAGACATACATCAGGAAAAACACCCACCATAAAGTAATTTTTTTAGATGATCATAAATGTGAAACTCTACTTCTGAACTCACATTGTGTTCAGTTAACCAATACCTATCCTTGTACCCAGATCACGCTGCCTGGATTACTATGGTTTCACAGGTTCTAATATTGGGAAGTGTGTGTTCTCCCTCACAGTCCTTTTTTCGTAGCATTTTGGCTATGCTGGGTCCTTTATATTTGCATAGAAAGTTTAAGGAAAGGGGCTGGAGAGATGATTCCGTAGTTAAGAGGACCTGAGTTTGATTACCAGTGTCCACACCAGACAGTTCACAACCTGTAACTCCAGTTCCAGGGGGATTCATTGGGTGGGTATCCAGGTGCACATTCACATACCAACATACTTATATACATATTTAAAGTTGTTTGTTTGTTTGTTTGTTTGTTTTGGTTTTTCAAGACAGGGTTTCTCTGTGTAGCTTCGGAGCCTGTCCTGGAACTCACTCTGTAGCCCAGGCTGGCCTCGAACTCACAGAGATCCATCTGCCTCTGCCTCCCCAGTGCTGGGATTAAAGGAGTGTGCCACCACCGCCTGGCTAAAGTATTTTTAAAAGAAAGTTTAGGGTCAGTTTAACCAATCCCTACAAAAAGCGACAGCTGGCAGCCTGGCCATGACTGTGTTGATGCTGTAGAGCTATTTGGGAAACATTGCTACTTTTACTGTTTTCTGATCCAAAAACACAGTGTTTACTTCCAGTCCGTTAGATCCTCTGATTGCTTCCAGCAGGACTTCCTAGTTTTCCATGTAGTCCTGCGTTTCTTTTCTTAAAGGCATTCTTAGTTTTTTGACGCTATTGTGAAGAGAACTGTATTTTTCAGATTTCATGCTCATGACTACCGTAGAGAGATCCTGCTGGTTTCCATGCAACGGCTGTGGACCCCACCAGCTTTCTGGCGGCCCCAGTTGGCTGGTTCATGGGTCTCTTAGGTCTGTCTACGAAAGAGTTTGTGGCACCCATGTGCTCTTCCTTCAGCCTCAACTACACGGGACAAAGTGGAGAGGCCAGACGCTCTTTTTCCTGGACTGCATCTCAGGGAGAAGTGTTCGGTCATTCACCTCCAAAGTGTGACATTATCCCAGGGCTCGCACCGAGTGCTTCCACTTCAGGAGTCAACCAGAGATTCGCGCAGGCAGGAATTAGGGTCTCCCTCCCCCAAACGTTTTTCCGAAGGATCTTCTCAATCTCTCCTTGGGAGCTGCTGCTTTCCAAGCCATGAGTCCTCAGGTTTCTAGACCAGAAAACCTGCTAGTTTTCCGCGGGGTCCCTGACGCTAGGCAGCACACTGATTGCCACTATTTGAAGTGATGGAAACCAAGGCTCCAAAACAGCGGGTTTCCCCTCGGAGTGTGCACTCCTTACCAGAACCTTGCTGCATCTGCTTCCCCTAGAAACTAACGGTCTCAGTGTTTACACCAGCTGTTTGTCCGTCTGTTTGTGGGGGCTGGGCAGGGGCTTACTCAAACTTTTTTTTTTTTTTTTTGAACATCCAAAAACAGTGCTAATGAACATCAGATATTTAGACTCCATGGTTTGAGGAAATTTATTCTGATCACCATTATCAGGGCCTGAATGAAAAGCTAAAGGTTACTGAGGTCCCCACAGGGAAGCAGTGGAACTCTCTTTATATGTGACACATTTGTCATATGAAAAAGACAAATTTCTTAGTATACTCTTTTGGACCTTCCTCGCCCCCGAAGCAGAGTTAAGAGACTAGTCAGTGCATAATCGCATTAACTTCTTTGACAACAAAATAAGCGACTGAACTGAAACTAAGTTTACGGCCAGCATGGCCTCCAGATCTTTTTAACCCCACGTTATAAATCCCTGAGCAACACCAAATTTAGCTGTCTTAAAATGGACAATCCTGGCATTCATCTTGTGCCTCTATCAAGCTCCAATACATTTTGTCAGATCAAAATAAAAGTTCACATCAACTAAGGAGTTGCCTCCCACACCCTGCCCTCACTTAGCCCCTAACAAGCATCAGTACTCTCCCGGTTTCTACTGATTCAGCTGTTCTGAATATTCCATATACACGGAACTACACAATAGTGAACCTCTGCCTCTGGCTTCTCTCACTCAGCATATTTGGAAGGTTCATTCACATTATAGCAGGTATCGGTGCCTTATCCCTTTGTATGGCTGAGCAATGTTCCATGCATGTACATTCTACAGTCTGGCGATGGGCATGTGGGCTGTACCATCCATCATTTGATATGAACAGCACCACAGTGAACATTGTTCTCGGTTTTCATTTGTTTATTCCCATGTTCGTCATGTTTCAGTGCAGAGTTCAGTGCATTAAATACATTCAGAAAGTTGTACAATCATTGCTACCCATTCTTCAGACACACAACTCCCACCCCCTGGCTATCAACTCTCCACCCACTGACCTGCATTCTGCCTTGATTCTCTATACATTTGACCCTGCTGGGTCCCACAACAGAATCAACTATCTTTGTGTCTGGACTATTTCATGTGGCACAATGTTTTCAAGATGAGCATCACACATTCTTTTTTTTTTTTTTTTTTTTGTTTTTTTTTTTTTTGTTTTTTTTTTTTTTTGTTTTTTCGAGGCAGGGTTTCTCTGTGTAGCTTTGCGCCTTTCCTGGAACTCACTTGGTAGTCCAGGCTGGCCTCGAACTCACAAAGATCCGCCTGCTTCTGCCTCCCGAGTGCTGGGATTAAAGGCGTGCGCCACCACCGCCCGGCTTGCATCACACATTCTTATAAACACATTTCATATGCAAAACTATTAAAGTTTAACACTGTAACCAAGTGGCAGAGACCTCACCAGCAACATGTCCAAAGCAAGCACCTTAGGCTGCCATCGTTTTGCTCAGCCCTCATGAAGTTTAGTGAGATCGACTTTTGACGAGGACACAGAACACAAATGACCCTACCGTGAGCATGGAAGTCAGGAGCAAAAGTGGCTCCTCTGGCCTCCGAGCCCCTGACCCTTTCTAATCTGCAGTAGCATCTGCCTCCCGCCCCACCACCCACTGACAAAGATGGTCAGGGCAAGGAGGGAACAGTGTTGGGACCGAGATAAGGAGGCACCAGGGAGACCAAAGAACCTGAGTAAAACATAAATCTGCCAATTCTGGCCAGGACGGGAAGAGAAGGGCACTGCAGGTGGGTGAGCATGAGCCTGTGGGCACAGGAGAGTGTGTGGCAGGGTTAGACAAGGAAGGAAGAAGGACATGGGAGCTGTGAGGAGGCTGATCCGCTTATAAAGAACTTAAAAGAGTCGTTTCTCTGGTTCCATTAATAATGGATTATCTCGAACAAGGCCCTTTGTTCTTTGTTTCCCCTTACTTCACTAGAACACGCAGATAAATAGACTCACAGCCAAGAGCCACACAGCCCCCACGGCTTCCTGGTTGGCATCTGCTGTGTTAGCCTTCCCACAGCCTCCTAGGCTGGAGCCGGATACGGGAAGGGTGAGGTGTCACCCAACCTCCAGCTCCAAAGCCTGACACAAACTGAGAAGCGCTGACATGAATAGGATTCACACGTTCAACAGCAAGTTACGGGCCACCTGTGTCCTGTTTCATCTCCTCCTCACCCCAGACTCGGTTTATGCATGCTACCTTAACCAGGATTTCCTAGACTATGTTTTTTATTGTATGAAAAACATATTGATCCCTCTTTTACAGAACATCCCTGAAGAAAACATGATTTTACTGTTTTTGAAAACATGCCTAACACAGAAAAATCATTAAGCTTAGCAATTGTTCTTATCAAAAGATATATATGTATGTATATATACATGTATGTATGTATGTATGTATGTATGTATGTATGTATGTATAAAACTACCCAGATTGTTTATTACAGAAACTGAGGGGTAAGAAGCAGCGTTTGTCATTTGTGAAGACAGCGTAAGCACAGGGAGCCGAAGGGTTGTAACGTGTTCCTCAGGGAAACAACAGGCATACAAGGATTAAGCGGCACAGATCTTCCTGCACAAGTCAATGGAGGAACAAACCAGAGCAAGCATCCATGTGTAAAAAGGAATATGCCATGCAGAAACTCACAGCTGGTCAAATTGCAGAGAATAAGTGTCTGACGTGCTCAGCCACAAGTGGGACCCCTATGGTACCCCCCTCCCAAGGCTCGGGGACCATCTCAGAGGAAGAGGCACAAAGACTGTAAGAGCCAGAGGCTGGGGAAGAAGGAAAAGGTGAAAACTGTGTCTTCAGGAGTTGACAGGACCACTCCACTCATAAACTCAGGGCCACTGTGGCTGCCTGCACAACACCTGCACAAGATCAAGCCAGTCCGCGCTCTAGCATGGAGCTGGAAGAGGTCCATATGCCCCATCCCTGAGGACCTATGGACAGGCTTCTGGTGGGAGTGAGCCGGTTTTCTTTAAGAGTGTGGCTTGTGATAAATCGACCTTGCTGCCCAGTGGGTGGCCCCCAACCCAGAAGTGTATAGATCGCACAAACTAGAGTAGAATCATATAATACATATATAAAGATGCAGTCTGGAAGTAGGGAAGTCATGGCCAATCTGGGAGGAGCTGAGGGGAATATGATCAAAATACCTTATGTGAAATCCTTAAAGAATCGATAAAAATATTTCTTTTCAAAGAATACATTACAATATTGGTCTCAGCACTAGAAATCCAGCAAGTTCACCTATCTGGAAACAGAACCCAGGCAAATTCCACCTTTTCCTGAAAAGAATCTTTTCTTGTCAGGTATTGAACACGACTTATTAAGAGAGATGTTTTGGCCTTCAGCATCTCATAATGGAAAACCGAAAGAAAATGTCTTAGTGTAGATTTAAATTGTTACTCAGAATGTCTTGTTTCTCCAATGCTAGTACGAGGGCCAGAGTCTCATAAATGCTACTCAAGCCCCGCACGACTGAGCTACATCTCCAGCCCTTTTCCTTTTGAAATAAAAACATTCTCACAGGATAGTGTAAACTGTACCACGGAACCCATTGAACACGAACATAGGAAATGCCTATCTGAACCCTAAGCTACTTAAAAAAAAAAAAAGGAAAATTTCACTTTATTTGTTAGAAATAAAAACATGATGCTGAAGTCATTACTCGGAGATAGAAATAGGGTTCTGGGGCCAAGCAGAAACTATATCATAATCAGAAAGGATATTCAAAGAAATAAAATATATCTCCTCCCAATTCTTTTATTTTTTTAAATGTCCAATTTTGTTTGTCTCCTTTGCCTAAGAAAATCATCTTCATTTGCTACAGGGTTGGAGGAATATAAAAGAAAATATCAGTCGGTATAAATTATTTTTTTTAAATTGTCAGAATGTAATAGCACCAGTCACTAATTTAAGTTTATAGCACCTACTACCCCAACCCAAAAAGGAAAAAAAAAATTAAGAGCCATAGAGTGTAAGAAAATAGCCCCATTTTAAAAAAAAAAAAAATTTAAGGTGAACAGATGAGTCCTCCGGTGTTACAGCGCCACCCACTGGCTGTAAGCCCTCATAGCAAACATCGAGATAGAAATGATAAGTAGAGAGGAAAATATCACTCACTGGCTGTGCTGAGTTACTAGAGCACCAGGGATGTTCCAAAGGAACCCGTCCATGTTATTTTATCCTCACCAGACAAGAGAGCACCGATTGGACATGCTCACAAGGGTGAGTTTTAGCAAATGTGGAATTCGTGGCTTTGATCTCGCTCTCCTACAAGGAAGGACTCATCTTAGAGCTGAAACAAAACAAAATGTCGTTTCAGCTCCATGGATGAAAAAAATAAAGGATATCTCTAAGCAGAAGATGCCTACTGCATTTCACTGCTAACAAAGAAAACGTGATATTCACAATATAATTAAATGTTAACGAAATGTACCAGAAGTAATGCAACACACACAGCAAAGAACGTGTCCCAAACTCAGGACTGGAAAACATGGTTTTTTTCTCGTAGATTTTCTTTGGAGTGTGTGTGTGTGTGTGTGTGTGTGTGTGTGTGTGTGTGTGTGTGTGTGTTCATAAAAACATCAAAATGTAGTAAGAATTTTTTAAAATCTAAGATCTCTAAATAAACTAGTCAACATAAATGTTTTCTTTAAAGTTCCCACAGCAGCATCGTCATGAAAATTACAATCCCTTTAAAACCAGATAGAGTGGCACACACCTGTAATCCCACCACTCAGAAGCAGAGGCAGGAAGATAGGTTCGGGGTTATCCTTGGTTACACAGCAGTTGGAGGCCAGCCTGGGCTACATAAAATCTGTCCCATTCCCAAAGATACAATCTCCATTTATCCTTTGCCTGAGGTAATTCTCTTTTTTTTTTTTTTTTTTTTTTTTGGTTTTTTTCGAGACAGGGTTTCTCTGTGTAGCTTTGAGCCTTTCCTGGAACTCACTTGGTAGCCCAGGCTGGCCTCGAACTCACAGAGATCCGCCTGGCTCTGCCTCCCGAGTGCTGGGATTAAAGGCGTGCGCCACCACCGCCCGGCAAGGTAATTCTCTTCATTTGTTAATCATTCTAGTTAACTGTTTTAAATATGGCATGGGATGTTGAGAGTCACGTCATCTGGAGTACAATGTTCCTTTTAAGATGCAGTAACACACAAAGGCTTGATTGACATCAGTGCACAGGCTGGTATGGCCTGGCTGAATATAATCTGGATAAACCAGACTTTAGAATTCCTCTTTAGAAATGCCCATGGGTCTTCCGAATTAAAACACATTCCTGGTAGTCAGCACAAGCTCCGGGTCTCCTTGTTTTGATGATTATGATCCAGGCCCACAATAAAACAGTCTTTGCTTGCTCATACTTGGTTGATTGCAGATAAGAATATCATGAGGAAAGTCAGATTCCCACATATATAAATCACCAACACCGCTTTCTTAAAAACATGGCCCTGAAATAAAAACTGAGATTTAGCAGAAAGCATCATCATTAAGGTTTGTGTCGATCAACTAAGGAGAATCTTACCTCTGCTTCAGCGACAGTTAGTGACTGAAGGATCTGAATTCTATCATCATCCAATATTTCAACTGTCAAGAACAAAGTATGTTTGTAAGAATGGGGATATGCAAGTAAACTAGTTGTCACAAAAAGAAGGTAAAACTTGAGTCCTAACAGTCCCCCATTTTCTAGGATGTAGATTTGGCCATTCACGCTACTAAATGTCACAGACTTTCTGTACCTGGGTGGGATGGGGTGTGCGTGCACATATGTGTATGTGCAAGTGTGTGTTTGCACGCATGCCATGTGCAAGCACACACAGAGACACTCTCTGCCTTATTTCCTCCAATCAAGGTCTCTCACTGAACTTGGAGCTAGGCTGGCAGCCAGCAAATCCCAGCCATCCCTCCTCCTGTCTCCATTCCTGCACAGCCCTGGGGTCACAGACACACATAATCATGCCCAACTTTTCATGTGGAGATTTGAATTCAGATCCTTGTGCTTGCACAGCAAGCGCATACCCTGCACCATCTCTCCGGCCCCACAGTAGGACTTCTCAAGCTGGGTACCTTTTCGAGAGAGCCGATAAGCATGGATCTCCAGAAGCACCTCCGTCCCAATGTGCCAGACCACAAACCCCATCATGGCATAGGTCTTCTGTGGACTGGGGAGATTCAATCCTGGTAAATCCATTCCTAGGAACATGGCTGCCACTATGGAGAAAAGAGGGGAAATAAAATGTACTCAAATATAGTGCCCAGGAAAAAGAATAATTGATGCATTACATTAATTAGAATATATTAAACATTTATGGAAAGAATAATCTTGGGGGCTGAGATAATCTGATCTTCCTTATTGTAAGACTACATAAGACAAGATAGAAAATTAGGATCTAAGAACTGCTAAGAAAGCACCCACGAACTAGGGATGCAGCTCAGGGGTAAAGCACTAGCCAGCAGGCCTAAAAAGCCCTGGGTTTGATACACATAACAATCACAAAGGTACCTTTCCAGAAATGTAAGTCTGCAATGAAGAAAAGGGGGAGAAATGGAGAAATGATTGTTGACCTTACACTCATCCTGCACTTAATCTCACAAGCAATAGAATGTAAGGTAACAGGTGCCTCCCTCGGAGTCAAACAGATGTGCCTGGTGCAGGCCTCTATACCCAGCTGTTCGGGAGGCTGAGGCAGGCGGACCACAAGCTCAAAGAGTATCTGAGCTACAGAGTTAGCTCAAAGCTAGTCTTGACAAACTGGTGAGACCTAGTCTCAAAATAAAAAGTATAAAAGGTCTGGGGATGCAGCTCGGTGGGTGCTAGTGTTCTCTGAGGCCCCGGGGACTGAGTCCCCGGTACTGAAAAGAAAAACTGTGTCAGATAATTCCAGCTGCCCTCTGGAGACCAGCTGCCCTGCAAGGACAGACAGTCGGGAGATGGGCTGGAGCCAGAGGGCTTGTACCAGCACAATCCATCCTCCTCGCCCTGGGACCAGCACACTCCATCCACCTTGTCCTGGGACCAGCACACTCCATCCTCCTCACCCTGGGACCAGCACACTCCATCCTCCTCACCCTGGGACCAGCACACTCCATCCACCTTGTCCTGGGACCAGCACACTCCATCCACCTCACCCTGGGACCAGCACACTCCATCCACCTCACCCTGGGACCAGCACACTCCATCCACCTTGTCCTGGGACCAGCACACTCCATCCTCCTCGCCCTGGGACCAGCACACTCCATCCTCCTCGCCCTGGGACCAGCACACTCCATCTACCTCGCCCTGGGACCAGCACACTCCATCCACCTCACCCTAGGACTTCACTTGCCCTCCTTGTGTGTGGTCATTACTATAATCTCATTTGTTTGCAAAGGCAGATGCAGGGAAATGGAAAAGAAAAGGTTGAGTTTTAAAGTTTTAAAGTCATTTTTTAAAACTTGAAGCTTAAATAATGACTTAAATAGTTACTTGTAGAAATTACTTTCTGGATTTCAATGTTTCAGGCTGATTTCTCCTCAACAACCAATTACTCCAATTACTAATGCATCTAAAATCATTTAAGCCAAATTACAACTTTCACTGTAAACAACCAGCAATTATATATGAGTAAGTGGCATTGCAGGGACTTACCTGCTATTATTCTAGCAGCTGTCCCCACACTCCAGTGAGTCCAGTTAAACACTTGCCTCCTACCAAAAGAAAGAACCAGCCGCCAGTCTTTAAAGTGATGCAATAGCAATTTGTCCCCGAGAGAGTAAGAAGCATGCAATTTCCCTATTGCCGGGGAATTGGGTACCTGAAACCCATTTTAAAGTCCTTGGATGTAAACACAATCAATCACTGCGTGCTACAAAATGCAAAGTGTTTCTACTTTGAAAAGAAACTGGTTGCCCATCTAATGACACACACACTGAGAGCATTTCTGTGTAAGAGCTGTCCGTACCTCGGGTCATGTAAAGATGGTCTGAAGGTGGCCAGCAGAGGCTGAAGGACAGCTAAAGTCATCACCGTACAGCCGAGGTACGGGTGGTAGCCTGCGCGCTGAACAAAGGGCATCGTTAATAATCAGCCTTGCCTGTCAACTGAAATCAAATGTAAAACCATACATTGCGGAGGAGCGCACAGAAGGACTGTAAGAGCCAGAGGACCAGGAAGTCGGCTGTGAGATTGCGTGTCCTAGAGATGACACAGAAACTACCTTCAGCCTGACTAAGACTTGAACACCACCACCCACAAGCATGCTAACACAGAAGGGGGAAATGTCGTGAAGTCCCACCCTAGACAAAGAACCACAGGTAACTACTGACTGCTGAGAGAGGGAGAATTAGTCTCTCCCAGGGACGAGTCCCCTAATTGGTTATCCAATGCAAAGTATCAACTCTAAAGTTATATGTACTCAAGCAACACTAAATGAACACAGAAGGTTACATTATTATTTTTATGTTTGTGGTGTGTGTGTGTGTGTGTGTGTGTGTGAGAGAGAGAGAGAGAGAGAGAGAGAGAGAGAGAGAGAGAGAGAAGAGAAAATGAGACTAATAATCAAAGACAACAAGGCCATCAATTTGAGGAGTGAGGGGGAATGTGAAGAGCCAGAGTGAGGAAACATGGAAACATGGGAAGGGCTAAAGGGAATAAAGGAAGAAAAGGGGACTGATGTAATTATTATATTTTAATTACTTTTTTAAACATTGATAGTATATATACAGCACTTAGCAAGACTGCTCATATAGCGGAGATGCGAGTTCTACTAGCTTAATGATAATCATAAGAGAAAGCCACTTTAATGGGTCCTGTTTCTCAGACATCACACTTGGGATGGAGAGATGGCTCGGGGGTTAAGAGTGCTTGCTGCTCTCTCCCAGAGGACCCAGCTTCAGTCAGCACCCACATCAGGCACCTCACAACCACTTTGCTTGCCCCTGGAGCTGGAGTTACACAGATCCACACAAATACACATACACATCATTAAAATAACAAAAATAGCCGCGCTCTGATGGCTCATGCCTTTAATCCCAGCACTCTGAAGGCAGATGCAGGCGGATCTCTGAGTTCAAAGCCAGCCTGGTCAACAGAACATGTTCCAAAACAGTCAGGGCTAAACAGAGAAACCCTATCTTAAAAAAAATAAATAAATAACAAAAATAAATAAATACATAAATAAATAAATTTTAGACATCATACTTCAAATTTTCAACATTCTATAAGGAAAACAAGCTCACTAAAGGAATGCAAGAAATGAAATATGGCCTAAAAACACATTTCAGTACCAGGCAATCTGTATTCACAGCCTCCCTTCAGTCCTGATTCCCCGACCAGGTGAAGTCATCAGATAAGTCAAGGAAAAAAGGATGGACACAGAAATGTCTCACTATCCACCTTGGAGAATAAAGTAGCAATCTGCTTGGACATCGAAACAGATTTTCCGGGAGACATCCTGTCACAGGCACACTTACCCGACTCCAGCCCCCTCTGTACACAAAAGGCAGAACAAAGGCAATGCAGGTGAGCACAGATGTCGCAAGCATGAGCATCCGATGCACCTGCGAGGGGAGACGGCAAGGGGAGAAGATGACTAGCTTTATAAAAGACACCTGGTGTCACAGCAGGGCAATCATGGGAGATTCACCGAAGGTATGCATTCCACTTACATCCAAACAGTAAAAGTAAAATGTCATAGACCATTAAGCTCAAGAAAACCCCATGCTGCTATCTCATCATTCAAAAGGGCTCACTAAGGCTTCGCCTACTCCCTACCGCAAGCATGGATCGCTCACACACAAAGCGCGCTCACTTGCCAAGACCTTCGCTTCCTTCCAAAGGTATGTATTAAGCTCTGTCACCATGCAGAGTGAGAGACAGCAAGGAAAGAAGAAACACTGTATCCTGCGGGGCTTGTCGTATAATCAGAAAAGATAAAGGAACACTATATGGAACATATAATTCTTTGTGGAAAATCAAGAAAATATTAAGAATGAAAATGGGCACTGTTATGTATTGGGCAACTGGTTTAAGTCAAAATTGTTCCAGGAAAAGGTTACTCTATATGATATATAGTATAATAGATAGTGACCCTATAAGTTTCTGTGAATGTATGACTGTCACAAACATACACACACATCAATAGCATATGCTTAAGAACAGCAGAAAGACAGATAAGATGACTCAGTGGATAAAGGCACTTGGTGCACAAGGCTGATGATGTTGAGTTTAGTTCCTAGTAGGCTCTGTCTCTTCACAGCAGCAGGAACGGATATCGCACACCCACTTTGTAAAGAGAGAATCAACTCACAAAATTGTCCTCTGACCTCCACACATGCTCACTATGATACCCACTCCCCCATGTGTGGAGGGACCCAAAACAGCTTGACCACACAGCAGCCATGACAGGCTTAGGGGCCTAGACACAGCTTCTGTGACAAGCTTACTGGCAGGCAACACCCAGATCCAGGAAAAGCCTTAAGCTCATACCACCCAGGGATCCACCCAGGGATCCACCCAGGGATCCACCTAGGGATGAGGAAGTACCTAACATCCTAAACATTCCAACCATTAGATAAGGTGGCCAGATGTCCTTGAGTCTAGCACACACCTATTTTTGTTATACAGATACCCCTAGACAATTTTCAGCCAATCAGGGTCCTGAACCCTGGAAATCCCCTCACCCCAACCTCTGCTATGATTAAAAACTCTGCCCCACCTGAGCTCAAGGCCCTCTGCTCTCACTGCTGCATTGGACAGACAGATAGACCAAGCTCGGAGCTTGAGAAGAACAAAGGCTCTTTGCTTTTACATGTGGGATTCGGTCTCCATGGTGGTCTTTTGGAGGTTCCCATGATCTGAACATAACACATGCACACATCATGAACAGCCACATGACTGTGTAGTGCCCCCCACACACACATACATACATACATACATACATACATACATACATAAATAAATAAATAAATAAATAAATAAATAAATAAATGTTAAAGAATAAAACTAGTAGAAGGCTTGGACTGATAAAGAACGTAGTCTTCCCGCTGGAAAATCCACAGAGCAGATTGGAGGAGAAGAAAGATAACGTGAGCAGGCATGAGAGATAACGAGTCACAGGCAAAGACAGACAGAATCGACACATAGCATACAAGAGACTTACTAAGTGACTGGAGAAATGACTCAGCACTGGCTGCTCTTGCGGAGGACCCAGCTTCAATTCCCAACACCCATATGGTGGCTCACAACTATCTATAACTCCAGTTCTAAGGGATCTGAATGCCCTCTACTGGCCTCTTCAGGCACCAGGCATGCACGTGATGCAGACTCACATGCAAGCAAAATGACCATGCAGATTAAAAAAATAATAATACAATAATTTTTAGGAAGTTTTTTGTTTTTTGTGTTTTTTTTTTTTTTTTCCCGAGACAGGGTTTCTCTGTGTAGCTTTATGTTTATGCCTTTCCTGGAACTCACTCGGTAGCCCAGGCTGGATTCAAACTCACAGAGATCCACCTGCCTCTGCCTCCTGAGTGCTGGGATTACAGGCGTGCACCACCACCGCCCAGCTAGGAAGTGTTTTTAAAGAAAGTAAATAAAATAGATAACTGTGTCAACCAAGAAGAGAAATGAGGTAAGATAAGAGAAATGAGGAAAGGTAAAAGAAACCTCAAATCTATACGTTTATATGACTATGAAGAGTGAAGGGCGCTCTCTGATGAGGTCACAATGCCTCCATTTTCCTAAGATGCAGGTGTGTGCATTTTCATGACACACCCTCACTGGTGGCACCCTACATATGCAAATTCCCATCATCTACAGCCCATGGAGATAAGGCTGCTCTGCCTTTCTGTGAAAGGTTTTTGTTGACCCTCACTGTGTTCTGTAGGACCCCAACTTCCCATCCACAGGAAGGCTCAGCATGGAAAAGAGCACTTCCGGTTTCTCTTCCCACACATAATCAGACGACCTTGACTGTTAAGTAGGGAGAGTCCCGCTCTCACGGGCTCACCAAGCAGAGGACAGACATGCAGTGAGCACCGCCATTTCTCTCTTCTGTTTGCCAGCCCTCCCTCCATACCTCAAAGTGACTTAGTGCCGTGAGTGAACCTCTCTCAGCTTCTCCCACTACAAACCTAGGGGTCAGGAAGGGTCATTTGACCCTGATACGTTCTCCAAAATCACCAAGCCAGACGTTGTAAGGGATCTTGCATTGGCTCTCAGCTGCTTAGGCACCTGGGGGGAGGGGAGGGGATCTAAGACCTGCAATAGCTGTAATTGAGAAAAGGAAAGCACGTGTGGGCCAGAGAGATGGCTGAGCGGGTAAATGGACATGCTGGGAAGCCTGCTGACAGGAGTGAGTGATCCCAGAACCCACATGGTAGAAGAAAACTAACTCCCAAAAGGTGTCCTCTGACTTCACACACACACACACACACACACACACACACACAGAATTATGTAAAATCAAAAGCACACAAACTTCACGCTGCAGCCTTTGAATAACATGGAAATGGCTTTAAGGCTTTTCTGTCACCTACCTGAAACCAAGCTGCTTCGCCGAGGAAGAAAGCTTTGGACCACACAGATCTGAAGAACCGGGCAACCAGCACTCCTATGCTAACTGTGGTCATCCATGCCACAAACATTAAGGCACCTGCAGGAGGGAAGGATGTAGTGATTCATATCCCAGAGTAAGTTAGCTGCTGCATCAGTGGCCAAACCCAGTGCTCAGAAAATATAAACAACCAGCAAGCTACATTAAAGTGACAGAAATATGATCTCCCTCCCCGCCACACACACACACACACACACACACACACACACACACACACACACTTTATCATAGTTCTTATTATACCACCACTGTTGCTGCTAACAGGCAGCAAGGCCAGACCCTAGCCGTTACGAGGCACCCCAAGTGCTTTACATGTATTAGTCCAAGTGGCCTTTGCCATTGTTTATGGGTATTTATAGTGTCCCAATTGGCTGAATGGGGAAACAAAGGCACTCAAACAGCTTGACCACAGGCACTGTGTTGGTAACCATCTTTCTCCAACAGCCTGTCTGCAGCTCTCTTCTCCCATAATCTTACTCCAAACAACAAATGAAAGATAAGAAGACATGTGACTTCCGAATCTCATTCCTGCCCAACTGGAGGTGCAGCAGGAGCAGAGTCCAGCTGAAGACAGGAAAAGGGACTTTCAAGGGGAGCTGTGGTGATAATCCTGGAAAGCCATCGCCACAAAGAACTCTGGAGAACGTAAGGGGAATGTGGTGAGAAAAATCCCCGAGAGGCTAACGTGTGGTAACGGTCAGTTTGCACTGTGTTCCTGCTTTTGAGTCCTAGCTTTTCAGTGTAAGCCAGTGCACTTTGCAAGTAGAATCTGCTTTGGTAGACCCAAAGCATAGAAAAGCCCCTTATCCAAGCAACTATTCTCCCACTTGGGTGACATTCTTCATCCAAATAGCCAAAACCTAAGCACTGCACTGAGTACTTCCTGTGCTGAAATACTAACACAAGAGTGAAACTACATTTGTGAAACCAAACTACTGTTACAACTAAACAACCAAAACCACACATCGCTTTTGAATTAGCATTTATTTTAATAAAAAAAAAATCAAGGATTCAAAAGCATTAACTTCATTCATCCAGTAATACTCAACCCGGATGAATTTAAAATTCCCACTGCTGACTTTAATGTGTCGCCGGTGTTCGTACCACTGAATTAGATGTCCTTTCCCTTTTAATAAAAACTGACAAACATTCAAAGAGACAATCTACTTGAAAATGTTAATGTTGAAAGATAAAAGAAACATGAACATTTGCTGGGTGACTCCTGCCACCGTGCCTGATCCAGCCAGCGCCTGCTCATTGATTAGTACATCCCACAAAACATGATAATAATGCTCTGTTAACTCACCATGAGCCTTTAAAAGGGGTGACGAGTGGGACCCCCCTACGTTCTTTGGCGTGCTTGTCACATCATATTTTTCGTATGTTATCAAAGGTTGCTGAGAGTGCCTAAAAATTCGGCCTGAGAGGTGGACACAGAATAGAAAGAAAATATCTTACAGTAATGAAACATTATCGGCTAGGAAGAGTTGACATCCACAAGCAGAAGCAACACAAAGATATATTCGAGCGCCAGTGACTTTCCTGAAAATCAAGAAAATAGTTTAACCAACAATAAGATGAATCAAAACAAGGACTGGGAATGGAAGGGTTAAAGTGAAAAGAACCAGTGTGTGCAATTAACAGGTTAAACAATGTCAAAATAATGGCTGATGACAAGTCACTGGAGATACCCACTGTACTTCTCCAACACTGACAGATGTACTGGAAAGCAATCAGCCTTTTAACCATGCCTGCGTTCTAAAATCCCAGGACACGCTAACAGACACTGGGCCTGGGAAGACCACGCGTAGACAGCTAAGAAAAGCATTTTGATGATACAGAATTTGCAGGACGGTCAGTTCCGACTGGGTTGAAGTAATAAATCAGAGTCTCGCATACCAGTACCATAAAGAAACTAAGGGAAGAGCTGAGAGTTGGCTTGGTGCTTAAGAGCCCTTGCTCTTGCAGAGGACCTGGGAACCCGAGGTCCTCTTCTAACCTCTAAGGGTACCAGGCACACACAAGCAAAACACCCAAACACGCAAAATAACAAGAAAGGAAATCTAAAACAACTTTTTTATAAAACTGAGAAAACATTATTATCTTTTTTCTATTTTTTTCCTTTCATTCTTTTGGGTTTTGTTGTTTTGTTTTGTTTTTTTGAGTTAGGGTCTCACTATGTAGACCAGGCTAGCCTCAAACTCATAGAGATCCACCTGCCCCTGCCCTGCCGCTGCCACTTCCTCCTTAGTGCTGGGATTAAAGGCGTGCACCACCATGTCTGGCCTTATTTGTGTCTTTTATTACTATTTGTTGTACATGAAATCAAATCAGGAAAATATGGGACTATTCCAAGTGTGTGCATATATGTGTGTATGTGCTCACTCTACTCTACAGGTAACATAACTTTTTAAACCCCAGCATCTGGTCAATATACCTAGCAACTCTGCATTGGAGAAAATCTATTTTCCCTTTCCCAGCAGGTATCAATTGCAAATAGCTTTGTGGTTAGAACCAGGATTCCATGTCCACTTCCCCTTCTCCTTGAGGGATTTTGTTTGGTTTGAACCTGTGTAGGCCTGTGCACGCTGTCACAATCTCTGTGAGTTCACACGTCATCAGCCCTGTTGTGGCTGGAAGATGCTGTTTCCTTGAAGTCATCCACCTCCTCTGGCTCCTACAATCTCTCTGCCTCCTCTTCTGCACAATGAACCAAAAATATAGGCACAAGAATATTCACTGCAACATTTTTATACTGTTTAAAGAGAAAATGTAAACTAAATGTCCATCATTAGAATAGAATAAATTATAGAACATACAAACATATTTTTAGAAAAATATGTGAGTGCAAAAATAGTTAAGAATCTTAATAGATATATAAACTTTTGTTGAAAACAAATGCTAGCTATCAGGCACCAGACTATAACCAGACTATATCACAGTAATTTCAAAAGGCAGTGGGGGGAGGGGGCGAATGCCTCAGCGGGTCATAGAACTTGCACACACACAAATAATAATAATTGAATTAACTAAATTAACTTTTAAAAATTTATGAAAGATACAGGTTATATTATCTGTATAACAAAATGAAAAAAATAAAAAGAGGGAAGATAATCCAACTAGATATTTATAACACTATTTTTTATTTTTTAATAATTTATTTAATTTTATTCGGGTTTTTTTTTATGTGCATTGGTGTGAGAGTGTCAGATCCCCTGGAACTGGAGTTATAGACAGTTGTGAGCTGCTATGTGGGTGCTGGGAATTGAACCCTGGTCCTCTGGAAGAGCAGCCAGTGCTTTTAGCAGCTGAGCCATCTCTCTAGCCCCAACACTATTTTTTTAAGCTATTGGTTTAAACAGGAAATCAAAACTAAAATCACAAGTCTTCTTAGAGATGCTAACAATGAAGATACTTCAAAACACCTGGATGCAATCACAGTAAAGACAAAGGATTGAAGCGATCATTTAATTTGTGGTTTAGTTAAAACAACAAAATGTAACCGTACTGGTTAGTTTTTATCAACTTGATACAAACTGGAGTCACCTAGAAAGAAAGAATCTCAAATGAGGAATTGCCACCATCCTATTGGCCTTTGGTCATCTATGGGTCATTTTCTTGATTAACGGTTGATGTGGTAGGGCCCAGACCACTGTGGGTGGTGCCATCCCTAGGCAAGTAGTCCTGGGGTACATAAGTAGCTGAGCAAGGCAGAGGAAGCAAGCCAGTATGCAGTGTTCCCCCATGGTCTTTGCTTCGGTTCCTGCCTCCAGCTCCCACCTCGGTTCCTCTTGATGATGGACAGTAACCTGCCAAACAGAACCCTTCATTCCCGCAAGCTGCTTTTGGTCAGAGCATCAGAGAAGCAAACTAAATCAGTAATCTAGAAAACCAGAAAGGAAATGTCAGTAGAATCAGTTAAGTGTTTGGTAATTCAGAGCACAGAAGTGTCACAGACGATGTTAGAAATAAACAAGATGGCAAAGCTGCTGATACAGAAGATACTATTGACGAAAAGGAAGATGAGGCTGCACACGGCGGCGCACGCTTTGAATTCCAGCCCTCGGTAGACAGATGAGTGGTTCTCTATGAGTTCAAGGCCAGACTGATCTACAGAAAGTGTCATGAAGGCCAGTCAGGGCTACATAGTGAGCTGTCTCAAAACAAAACAAACATTCAGATTCCTAAAGTATACTGGGATCCCAGGGCATCCATTTTACTTAGGAAATGATGCAGCAAAGCAAGCAGACACAAGCCCCTTCTAGCATGAATCACTGCCATGGCTGGTACTCCACCTCCTGGAGAAGCTCATGTCCAAGGAGACCAGACCCAGATTGGATAGATTGTCCAGTATAGATTAGAGCTGATATTTCTTGCAACAATCCAAAAGGCACTGTTCCTAGGAAAGTGCAGCAAAGCCCAAAGACATACGTAACTTCCTGTAAGGTGCTTACAGTTCTGGTGCAAATTCATTGTACAAAACAGGCACCTTTGAAATCATAAGCAATGCTGCCTTGTAACCTAGCTGACATTCTTTGTATGAAAGTTAAGCCAGAAACTTAACTCACAATCAAAAGAGAACCCCTTCCATACCTCAAAATGAGCAATTGTAGTGGTATCTGCATGGGAGAGGGGAGAGGAAGAGAGAAAAAGGACGATGTGCAAAGACGGATTTAACCCAAGTGCTTACCGTCATGGGCAGCACCTTCCGCTAGGAAGATGTAGTAGCTTTCGTTTAACACGAATCTGTTCCTAAGCCCAGGCAGGGTGATGTTTCTTCTGAATGAACACTGTATGACGCCATCCGCCAGCCTCCAGGCCATATCCTTGAGAGTCCCCTACAAACACAGGAGCATCTCAACACTTTCCAAAGATTTGCTAAAAAAATAAGACACGCTCAAAACCCCGCCCTGCTCCGTTTCCTTTCTCTAAGGTTGGAGGAGCTTGTTTTATCTATCGTGTCCTTCCTTATCAAAGAACACCAAGATTTTTATTATTGTTATTCCAGTTTGTCTTTATGCCACTTGGCAAACATTATGTTTTCACTCTGAGCCAGATCTTCACAGTTCCCTTACCAAGCTTAGAAATATCTAACTGACGGCTGGGCGGGCGGTGGTGGCGCACGCCTTTAATCCCAGCACTTGGGAGGCAGAGGCAGGAGGATCTTTGTGAGTTTGAGGCCAGCCTGGTCTACAGAGCGAGATCCAGGAAAGGCGCAAAGCTACACAGAGAAACCCTGTCTCGTAAAACAAAAAAAAAGAAAAAAGAAAATCTAACTGACGTGCTAACCCCAATCGGCCATCCGCACACCAACAGAAAACCTGAGGAACACCCTGGAGGCCAGCATGCAACACATATCTAGACAGGAGTCCCAGGCTTCTGAGCAAGCCGACCAACCCCACAGGAAAGCTAGGCACAGTGGCAGTGACGTCACTAAGGGAAGCCACTGCCCAATCACACTTCATTCACTGTGACATTAAGGAAGGGCCTACTGCTCCTTCATAGCACATTGGCTTGCCATCTGTCCTACAGAAAAAGTAATCGTTCACATTGGCACAGATGCCAACATGGGGCAAGCAAGGCAACCACCTGGGCATCAGTGTTAACATGTGTTCCTCCTTCCTACTAGCCAAGAAACACTTGTGTAACTAACAGAAGGTTGGCTGTTTATCTGTTCAATTGACTGTTTTTGAGAGTGGGTGTAGATACCAAGTAGAAAGGGGCGTGTGCAGGAGTAGTTGGGTCACAGTACTTAAGGACTCCTTACATTTTTAAAAAGCATTGGTCTTTTCCCTTGAACTTCACCATATGTTTGACAAAGCTCAAATTTATAGTATTTCACATTTTAATATTCTTTGCCTACAACAAATAGGTGGAATTCTGTCCCTCTTCCCCCTCTCAACATCCCATAGGCATGCCCACTGGGGAATGTGACCACAAGCTCTCTATTTGATTAGGACAAGTCAAACCAGAGGTAACCACAGTTCTGGGGGTCAGAGTTGGGCCACAGGCTGAGAGTCTACATCCAGCCCCACGTTTGGGGGGAAAAATATTTTAGGGATGGGAGGAAACAGAAACAAACAAAAACAAGAACAAAAACAAATCCCAAAACCTCACATCTCATTTCCCTAAACCAAACACTCTTGTTGGCCAAGTTACAAAATACTCGCGTCCCTGCATTATGGTCTGTAGTTCACTCCAAGCGGAGACTCTGGCTTCTGCCGACTCTTCTGTGATTGGCGTGGCTGCATGGTCACCATTCAATGGCAAATGTCAGGACAATGGTTAGGTGTGGGCACGGTCCCTCGGGGAGCTGTTCCTCCTGTCTGCTGCTGGAATGTGAACCTTAAACTACCACCCCCCTCAGGATTTACTTATTTTCCTATATGCATATGAGTGTCTGACCTGCATATATGTATGTATATGCCTGGTGCCCACAGACGTCGGAAGAGGACACTGGATCCACTAAAACTAGGGTTCCAGAAGGTTTTGAACCACCATGTGGGTGCTGGGAACATAATCAGGGTTCCCTGCAAGAGCAACAAGTGCTCCTAACAGTTGAGCCATCTCTGCAGTCCCAATTTTGAACTTTTTCTTTTCCTCTTTCCTTCTTTTTCTTTTTGCTTTTTTTCTCCTGTTTTGGTTTTTCAAGACAGGATTTCTCTACATAACAGCTCTGGCTGTCCTGGAACTCACTCTGTAGACCAGGCTGGCCTCGAACTCACAGAGATTCACCTGCCTCCCGAGTGCTGAGATTAAAGGTATCGGCCTCCACAGGGGCTTCTGATCTTGAACTTCTGATCCTGGTGCTCCACCCACCTAGTGCTGGCATCACAGCCATACGCCTCCACACCCCGCTTATGCTGTGCTGGGGACTGATCCCCGGCACACCCTTCCCCAGGTCTCATCTTAAAATCCTGTCCTATAAGCTTTCTGATCATGTCAAGAAGCCATAAAATACCTTTCCGTAAGATGTAACAAAAAGGAATTAAGTGATGTGAGCAATAATTGATCACTTCCTAGCAGAGAATTTTGTCCTATGCTTTCTAAGTACAGAATGTTTCTTGGTGATCATTCTGAGAAGAACGCTGTGGTCGGGCCCTTGCCTGGGCAAGAGGCTAACTACAGGACTGGCTACATACACAGCCACATCAGTGGCAGACATGTAGCAGGAAGGTGGACCAACCACGCGCATTGCCAGCATGTTCACACTCACCCTGGAGTCCATCAGAGGATAACTTCGCCCTGTCAAATAGGAAGGCTGTATGTACACTGTCTGGTCTTCACGAATGCACAAGTAAGCATCGTCATCACCCTGGAAAACAAGCGCATTATTTTAAGGCACCCCTAATCAAGTAGCATTTGATCCTTTTAAAACATACTTGACTCAGCAGTAAATGATCTATGTAGTCTAGAGAACCAGTTGTTTATTTGTGAGCTAAAAAAATAATGTTTTAGCTACGTGTGTTGGTACACACCTTTAACCCCAGCACTCAGGAGACAGAGGCAAGCAGATCTTTGTGAGCTTGAGGCCTGTTGGCACAGCTACATAGTAAGACCCTGTTTCAAAAATAAATAAATATCTGGGAGTGGGGACACAAACCTTTAATCCCAGCCCTGGGGAGGCCGATCTCTGAGATCTAAGCCAGCCTACTTTACATGTCAAGTTCCAGGCCAGTTAGGGCTACACAATGTCTCAAAGATTAATTAAGAATAAAAGGGTGGGGCTGGAGAGATGGCTCAGAGGTTAAGAACACAATTCCCAGCAATCACATGATGGCTCACAACCATCTGTAATGAGATCTGGTGCCCTCTCCTGGCATGCAGGCATACATGTAGGCAGAATGTTGCATACATAATAAATAAATAAATCTCTTTTAAAAAAAAAGAATAAAAGGGCACTAAAATCCCTAAAGTAACAAATCAAAATAGATACATTGGAGGTAGTGTACAACAGTAGAGCACTTACCCAGCATGTAAAGGCCTCGAATTGCTCTCTTTAAAAGACATATAGCCGGGCGGTGGTGGTGCATGCCTTTAATCCCAGCACTCGGGAGGCAGAGCCAGGCGGATCTCTGTGAGTTCGAGGCCAGCCTGGACTACCAAGTGAGTCCCAGGAAAGGCGCAAAGCTACACAGAGAAACCCTGTCTCGAAAAACAAAAAACAAAAAACAACAACAAAAAAAAAGACATATAGCATGCTTTCCTATTCTCATACCCACAAATGGATGCCACTGTTAGCACTTCCATGCATACGGATTCCAACATTGGCATCTGTCTGTTTCTTCCTTCTCAGAGGAGAAAATAAGTTCTGTTGCCTGCGTATCACTTAACTGTGAGCACTGTATGAGAGACTGACTTTCAAATAAATACACACGTCATACACATTTGTGACTGTGAATAACAGCATTGTATATATATATATATATATATATATATATATACACATACATACATATATAAAATATTGCTGCATATTGTACCTATTCACTGGATTTAACGTGGAATTTTGAGATTAAAAATATCAGAGTTGAGGTAGGAATTTCCTATCAGTACAATTCTTCCTAATCCTTTAGTCTCCAATATTCCTTAACTCTGAAAGTTATGTTATTCCTCTTTCGATTGGCTCTGAGAAGGCAGGCTGTGACTTCAGAGTACATTGAAGCAATGGTACAAATGTCAGTCTGAAGTCACTGTCCGTATCCCACTAAGCTAACGAGCCCTTTTAGCTACTAACTCCTTTTAATTCTTTATTGTTATTATATATGTGTGTGTGCACAATGTGCTCCATCTGTATAGTGTGTGTGTGTGTGTGTGTGTGTGTGTGTGTGTGTGTATGTTTTCAGGGCTGACCATCTGACACTGGATAACCAATGGGTTTGCTCTACCCTGGGGAAAATTATTTCCCTCACTCAGCTTTCCGTAGTTGCCTGTAATTCTTTTTCTAGGGCTGAGGCCTAGTGAGCTTTCCTCCCCCTTCCACGTCAGCATGCCTATTAGCGTTGTCCTTGTTCAGGTTATATGCAGGCAGCCATGTAGGTGAGACTTTGTGGGTATAGCTTCGAACATTTCTAAGAGACCAAATCTCCCAGCAAACTCCCTGGTCCTCTGGCTCCGAGGACCTTTCCATGCCCTCTTCAGCACTGATCTCTGAGCCTCAAGGGCAGGAGCTGGGTTGCAGATGCCCCACCTGGGACTGGTATGTAACAACAAACAAAAAGAGGCCATAAATTTGAAGAAGAACAGGGGGTGGGGAGTTACACGGGAAGGTTTGGAGGGAGGAAAGGAAAGGGGGAAATGGAAATGATGTAATTATAAAGATAAAAATATAATTTGTTTAAAGAAATTGGAGGGAAGCAATGAAATGACTCAGTGGGTAAAGTGCCCGATGTCAAGCCTGGTGGCCTTAATTTCATCCCTAAAGCCAACATGGTAACAAAAAAAAAAACAAAAAAACCCACAGTACCCATATAAAAAGCCAGGCACGGCAATATGGCGATGTACACCTGCAATCCGAGAGGTGGATGAATTAGTGAGAGCATCAGATTTAGTGAGGCCTTGTCTTAAAACAAGGTATAGAGCAATAGAGGAAGACACCTAACTTCAACCTCAGGCCTCCAAATGCACCTGCAGGTAAGTGTGCAAACAAACAACAACAACAAAAAAAACGATAATAATGATAATACAGTCCAAGTAGTTGACTTAGAAGCAAACGGATTAGAACTCCAGTACTGACAATAACAGAGAGGCATCCTGACTATCGGAGAAGACGGGACAGGTGAGAACGGGAGCAGAGAACGCAGTCTTCACCTCCCAAATGAAGGGAAGAGAAGACGCCACTCTTCGGAGTTACAGAAGCACACACTATCGGAAATACAGAGGGGAGATTACAGACAGGAAGACCAGGGAGAGGGACAAGCCACACCAGAGACGGTGATAATGGGGTGAAGAGAATTAAAGCACAGTGCTGGAGACGGGGTCAAAGGTCCGTGGGAAGGGTGGGAAGGGCAGCTGAGCAGGAAAGGGCACTCACTGCCAACCCTGATGACCTTAAGTTTGATCGCCAGAACCTACTGGAACCTACAGTGTGGAAGAAATTCCCACCCTCTGTCCTCTGACCCCCACATCTGTGCCCGCACAGGGACACATACACAAAGTAAGAAAGTGTAAAAAATCGTAAAGTTTTTAAAAAGTACATTGGAGGGCGGATGTGGGTCGCTCAGCAGTACTGAGTACTTGCCTATCCTGAAAACTCCCCTCAAAATCAATCCACAGAAAGATACAGTATCTGCTAACATACTAACATTCAAACCTTAACGTCTACAAATTACTGCTGCTGAAAAGAAACAGGTTTTTTGAGGAATGATGAAGTACGAGTGGAAAACATCTTTTGATACCAGAGAAATCTAGAACATGCTCAAAATAGAGATGCCCAGAAAAGTCAGAAGGCAAGCTGAAGAGGCTTCCTCAATAAACTGCAACACAATGAGCAAGAAAAAGCCATTAGTCTAGGAGCTGAAAGATGGCTCAGCAGGTAAGCAGAGCAAGCCTGGTGATCTGAGTTCAATTCCCAGAGCCCGCAGAAAGGTGGAAGGAGAAAGCTGACTCCACAGCGTTGTCCTCTGACCTCCACACGCATGCTATACACACACACACACACACACACACACACACACACACACACACAGAGTGAATAAACTTGTTTAATTATAAAAAAAGTCCAATCCATCAATCCATAGAGTGAGTCTCTAAAGGAAGAAATGTAGAGGAGAAAGCTCTTCTTTTCAGAGGACTCTCAACTAGTAACTTGGAAGTCACCACTCTGCAAGGCCAGATGTGGCAACTTGCTTTAGAGTCATCCCATGCTGAAGTCATTTGGCCATGGGTTACTGAAGAGCACAAAATTCACAAAGAGTTAAAACATCACCCTGTGTATTATTTACTAAATACAAAGACCTATGTTTTTCACCTGCCCAATGGAGAAAGCTAGCAGATACCACAGACAGAACGATGTACACCTTGATTTGATGTGCTGATTCATTGCTACTGAGTCATTATTAGTACTTTGTCAAAAATCCTACACTTACTTTGGTGTGTGTGTGTGTGTGTGCGCGCGCAAGGGAAAGTCAGTGGACAGCATGTAAGAGTCATTTGTCTCCTGCCATTATGAACTCAGGTAACCAAACTTGGTAGCAAGCACCTTTACCCACTGAACCATATCACCAGCCCATTGTGCCAAAATTCTTATATTTTTGGTTGTGAGCCTAGCCTTTAATGGCTGAGCCATCTCTCCAGCCCTGTGACAAAAATCTTAATGCTGTGGGATGTCTTTCTGTATGCTGTGAATATGTGTTGCTATGATTGGTTAATAAATAAAGCTGTTTTGGCCTATGGCAAGGCAGTGTATAGGCAGGCAGGAAATCCAAGACAGAGACAAGAAAGGAGAGGCAGAGGAGAGAGACACCAGCCGCTGCCAGAAGAAGCAAGATGTGAAAGAACTGGTAAAGCCAGGGAACACCTGGCAAAACATAGATTAATAGAAATGGGTTAATTTAAGATATAAGAGCTAGCTAGCAAGAGGCCTGCCATAGACCATACAGTTTATAAACAATATTAAGCCTCTGAGTGATTATTTTATAAGTGGCTGTGGGACCTCGAGGCCAGGTGGGACCAGAGAAAACCTTCTGGCTACATCTTAATATGAATCTACCATGTAAATGGCAGAACACTAAAGGCAGGCAGTGGTGGCACACACCTTTAATCCCAACTCAACACTCGAGAGGCAGAAGCAGGCCAATCTCTGTGAGTTTGAGGCCAGTCTGGTCTACAAAACGAGTTCCCAGGACAGCCAGGACTGTTACACAGAGAAACCCTGTTTTTTAAAAAAAAAAAAAATAGCAGAATTCTCGACAAAGCTACTGGCCTGAAAAATATCAAGAAAAAAATAGAATAACTGCTAAAGTAAAGAAGATCAAGACACATAAATGCATTGAAAGATAATTGTTCACTCTTGGATAAGAAATTTCTTAAAAAAAAAAAAGGGAACATTATTGGGATGACTGGGAAAATGGAATATAAACTATGTAGTGCACAAAATGATAGTCTCATTATCAAATTTTCTCAATGTGATAAAATTGTGGTAATTGCAAGAGAACATTCTTGTTCTTAGGAGAGATGTGCCAAAATCTCTGAGATGAAATGCTGTCATATCCACTTCCTCTCGAAGAGTTTAAGAGGAAAAACTGTATTTATATACACCACACGAGTCAACTGAGACAGAGTAATGGACCTGAACATAGAAGGATGAAGGTAAAAGGGCAAATCTAGGTGAAGGATTAATGGCATTCATTGGACTATTCTTTCAGCATTTCTGCCTTAAAGTTTGTAAAAGGGACAGTGAGGCTGGAAATGTAACTCCATGTAGTGTCCACTGAGGCCCCGAGTTCGATTCCCAACAGGCAAAAGAGAAACAACATAGACAGAGAAGCTTGAGACAGGAGGAAGAAGGAATTATGAATGGAAGGAATCCAAGCCACGATCAAAACCAAAATTATGAATGGAAGGGGATCCAAGCCACGATCAAAACCAAAATTCTTCCAAAAACAAGGGAAGAGGATAACAGCCATAAAAAAGATGTCCTATGATTTACCTCACACTGTACCTGACAAGGAACCATTACACAATAATGCTAAATGACTTAATACAATTGTTGGCCACCAAGAATAAGGAAAACAAGGAGAGAAAATGATCATAAATTCAGTGTTACAGTGTTGATCTGTGTTGTCCAAAAACAATCATTGGCATGAGACCAGCCAACAGTGAAATCTACAATCCAGGGCCCAAGTAAGGTCAGAGCTGGGAATAACCTAGAGTTTGGTCACTGAAAGGTTATGTATGCAGCACATATAATACAGCAAGATACATATTCTGTCTTCATCCCCAGCTCCTGGTATAGAACTCCTATAACCTCTGGACTCTCTAAAAGTTTTCTTTTGGGGGCAAGGGGTGTTAATGAGTTGACTGATGACTGGCAGCCCCTGATACCCACATGATTAAAAGATTAAGACCCTAATCTCACCACTAATATACCAAGAGAGTAGAAGGTGTTGAAGGTTAAGTAGGTCATCAGCGGTCAAAGGCTCAATGGATCATGCCTATGTGATGAAGTATGTACAAACCCCAGAAGGACAGGGTTTGGAGAACTTCCAGATAGCTGAACTTGAGGTTCCTGAAAGGAGCTGGAAAGATGGCTCAGCAGTTAAGAGCACTGGCTGCTCTTCTGAGAGACCTGGGTTTGAAAGATGGTGTGCCCAGAGAGGCCACGGAAGCTCCTGCCACTTCCCCCACACACACCTTGCCATGTGCACCTCTCTTTTGGTATTCTTTGACATATCGTTTATAATAAACAGAAAAGAGTGCTTCCCTGAATTTGTTGAATTCTCCAGCCCCAGGACGGGGTGTTAGGAATACTGGTTTGTCATCCCTAGAGTCAAAAGCACAGGTAAGAACAGTAGGGGCTGGACAGTCCTGGGGACTGAGTCCTCAACCCAGGGGGTCTGACACTATCTCCAGGTTGAATGCCTGCTGCAAAATCAATTGCTTGCTTGGTGTGTGGTGAGATACCCCACACTTAGGAGGATCACAGAAGCAACTTGTGAGTATATAGTTGGAGAAATTGACTGTTTTCTACTTAAGAGGGGGATGGGGAGAGAAGCTAGTAATGTGTTTTCTTGTTAAACTTTATATAATGAAAATCACAGAGAAGACCAAAATGCAAAAATAAGCAAGCCAGTATTAGCAAAAATTTGGAAAATTATGCTTTTCAATTTCAGTGATGAAAGCAATTGCTGTCAATTTATGAGACTTTTTTTTTAGGTAGACTTTAGGTTGTTATCCAATCAGCATTTAAAATACCAAACATCTTCAGTATCTCAACTTATATGATATAGTCAAAAAATTCAGAACTCTGAATGTGGTGTCACATGCCTTTCATCCCAGTAATCAAGAGGCAGTGGCAGGCAGATCTATGGGAGTTTGAAGCCAGCCCAGTCAATAGCGTTCCAGGCTAGCCACGGCTACATAGTGAGACCCTGTCTCAAAAAAAAATGTTCATAAAAATACACTAAAGTTTTGAAAATAACAACCTTAAATAGATATAACCACTTTTAAAGTATATTCTGAAGACGATCCATTTTCACCAATTTAGGCAACCAGGTGTACAACTGATTTTAATCATTAAGCAGGCTTCTCTCTGTAAACCAACTGCACCTGCATAATTAAGTCTTTTTATAAACACTTTTGATGAGCACTATAAGAGAAATAGGTAAGATTTCTAAGTGAGATAAAAATATCTCAAATTAGAGATAAATGCTTTTGTGCCATCTTGCCTACAATTTACAAGAACTAACCTGCCTGTGGGAAGTCCGCCATCACACTCAACAACAGAACCCTTCACTCTTTCCCATTCACTGTGGCCAGTAAGAGAAAAGGCGCTATTACATTATAGCATGAATCTGAGCTATACAGTTATAGAAATAAGTTGTTTTTACTTTTCAATGACAAACAAATATGATGTAATATGTCATGTATAATAATGCATAACTGACATACGTAAATGACTGCAGTGTCCCAGAGATCCACCTCAAGGAAATTATGTGTTTATCCAACAAGGCCTTTTAACCCTATCTGGAGTCTCTTCAGAATTTGCTTCACAATCCATCTCATCCCGCTCGAATAACAAGCATTACCACGGCCTTTCCTTATTGCTTTAGAGTCACATTTGACTCTGATCTCAACCTCATTATTCATCTTAGGCACCAAATTTGATTCATTTTTGCTAGTACTGAGAACACCCAAAAGAATAAGCTGCAGGTCTGATGGTAATTACAGAGAGAAAGCAGGGGAAATATTTTGCACAATTGCAGCATTATGTTCCATAAAAATGTATAAAGCTTCCCATAAAAGTAACTAACTCTGAAGAGAAAAAGTTGGAATGTTCTTCCTTCTGAAAGTGCATGAGGTAAAGTGTTGCCTTGTGACTATGGTTCTGTGTTTGGGGATGGGGCTTCACATCCCCATGCTGCTGGCCCCCTGACCTCGAACTCCTGATTCTCCTGCCTTAATCTCCTGAACGCTGGGATTAAAGGCCTGTGCCAACAACTTGGGTGGCGTGCATTTTAGAATAAATCTTGATTCTTCTTTCACAGCCATGCCAGAGTTCTGTTTTCCCTGGTTTTGTTTTGTTATTTTGAACTACGGTTCCCTCAAAAGGGGGGATGTCAAGTTTAGACCCTGACATGAAGGAAAGTCTCCAAAGACTGCCTTTCCTAATGAGGGAGTCACATTGGTGGCCATCCACTCTGCTCACTGCCAATCCTCCACGAAGAGGACTTACACGAAGGGTCCTCTTTCCTCTCCCTAGGGAAACTAGACACTTCTGCAGCATCCTGCTTTTCCTCAGCAGCACAAGGCTGCCACCTACGGAATCCCTAAATCCATCCAGCAGCCCCCTCCCAGAAGAGAAAGAATCAGGAAAAACACACACTGCCTTCCACACATCAGACAAAGGAGCAGCCAGAAAACATGGCCTGCATACACGCTGCCCTCATTGGTGGGAAACTTGCTATGACTTTAAAACAGGGACACCACCAGTAGGGGGCGCTGGCTTCAGTTCTGGTGCCTGAGTGAACAATAGTCCGACATTTTATGTAGGCATTTCTTTCGCCTGTGATTCCTGCTTTTTCACAAAGAGACAAGAACATAGCATGGCAAATGGTCTTCCCAGCTGACCTGCTCTTAGAAATTACTGCCCAACAATCGAGATCATGGAGCAGCCACTGAGATTCAGATCAGTTCTTAGTACTTCCTTTCCTATTCTACCCTCAGATCTGGAAGACACAGCTGATGTACTGCTGGTGTTAGTCTCTTGATGTCATCCCAAATGCAAACAACAGATACACACCATCCACCGGTCACGAGAAAATGCAAAGGACAGGTAGCCTTCACTGGGACCACTCATTTCGACCACCACCGACTGGTCATCTCTGGTGAAGGACAAGAAGACGCAGGCCGGCTCGTTCTCTGGATCACAGTTCGAAGGACTCCTGACACAGAACTTCGTGTTCCCACACTCGGAGGCACTGAACTAGAAAAATGACAAGAAGGGGAAGGTCCTAATTATGAAATGAGCAGTTCACCGCCAAGGACTGAACAGTCATTACCTTCAAGTACGGGCTGCAACAAGAAAACCTTCAAAAAAGGGAACAAGAGACACATCACAAATTAGAAATGATCAGAGCATTCTTCAGCTTCCGTGGATTTTTAAATGTAGTTAGTTTTAATTACAGTTTGGAAAACTACACTAGTCAGCCTGTAGTGGTACAAGAGTGCTTATGTTCATTTAATATATAAAATACTTCACACCATCCAAGACCAGGAGGAGCAAGGTTCCCTGCAAATTTGAGACATTTCTTAGGAAAAAGTCTACACTGGCAATCTTGTCTATGCAGGTACCTTCTAATTTTCAAGAGGTAGTATTTTCAAAAGCAGGCAAGTCAAACATGGGCAAGTCTTTATGTATAGATCTTGGGAACAGCTTTTAAAATTTACAGTCAAAGCTTGCAGTTAAGTGACAGGACAAGATGGGATGCTTGTAAATACCACCACTGCAAATAACTGTAGGAGTTCTACACTGACTGAACTCAGAGCCTCCAGTGGTGGTACCTAAGGCCTCCCCCACCCAACCCCCACCTTAGGCTTAATAGAGCCGCTAGGACCTTGGAAATGTGACTGTGGTCTGTGAGCTCCACTTCGGTCTATTCCACTTATCAAAGAACCTATTCTCTGAGAGTCTCTTTACTTTTGGCAATCCGAAAGAGACCCTGAGGTCTCTTCTAGCCCTAGAAATGCCAGGGCTCTGAATGAATCTCCCTATAATTAAAGATTATCACCTTGGCACAGAGGCATGGTAAAATTTCAAAGAATAGGCCCCTTTTATTGACTACATGAAAGGCAATATTTTTTATTAGGAAGCTGCTGTACAAAACTGCATTTACTTAAAGCAGCTTTTAAATAAGTATTAAGAGTGAAGGAGGAGCTAATACAGATAACAACCTCTTCAATAACTTTTCAGTCAAACAAAAGTGCAACATTCATTACAATGTGATCAAATACAACATCCATGGAAGTGTTTAAAACTGTAGAGGAGAAGGATGCCAAATAAGACCACTATTACGTAGATGAAATGGTTTATTTAGTCATTTTTAGTTTTATTTGTATATATGTCTGTGTAAATGTATTGTAGGGGTTCAAGGAAGCCAGAAGAGGGCATCAGATCTCCTGCAGCTAGAGTTACGGGCAGCTGTGATCCGCCTGATGTGGGATTTGGAACTAAACTCGGGTCCTCTAGAAGAGCAACAAGTGCTCTTGACTGGTGAACCACCTCTCCAACCCCTTATTTAGGGAAAGAAGAGATACCTATGCAGACAAAAAGCAAAGAAAACAGGACCTAGAGAAGTGTTTCTCAGCCTATGAGTCGCGGTCAAGTCGCGACTCCAAAGACCATGGGAAATTGCAGAGAGTTACATGACAATTCATAACAGTAGAAAATTACAGTTACAAAGTAGCAACAAAAATAATGTTATGGTTGGGGGGGGGGGGGGTCACCACAACATGAGGAACCGTATTAAAGGGTTGCAGCATTAGGAAGGTTGAGAACCTCTGCCCTAGACTTCACCTCATACCTGTGTGGCACAAGGCACAGGTAAAAGGATGTATTCATTATTTTGATGGCTATTCTTGGCCATAAAGAGCTGCACATGATTGTTTCTCCCCCTTGAAGCTAACATAAGAATAATTTCCCCCAAAGACCCACAGAAGGCAGGCAAGTCAACACTTAGGCACAAGCATGTTCTTGTAACTATGGCGACACATTCTGTGTGTGCACTTCTGCAAGAAGCAGTCTAATTCACCCAAATGTCCTCCAGAGAAAACCTTCCTGATGTTTCTAGTATGATTACCCTTTCCACATTTTTTTGAGTCATCATTCTTTTGAATCAGACAGCCTAAATGGAATTGCAGCTGACATGATTTGCGAGCGATTTTTCTTTTCTGTGACTCAGCACACTGAACTGTCTGGTACTATTCAGGAATGTGGGGGACATAGAGAGCAGAACCTCATGTGGCCTCAAACTTCCTATGTCGTTTGTTTCATTTGTTTGTTTGGTGAAGGCAAGGGAGTTGAAATAGTCTTACTATATGGTTCAGACTGACCTAGAACTCACAACGTAATCCAGCCTGGCCTCAAATTTTCAACGATCCTCCTACTTCTGCCTCCTAACTGCTGGGATTCTGGGCAGTTGCCGCCATACCCCAGAGTCCCCCAACACTCTAATTTTAATAAGATAAAGTCTATATTATACTACCACTTCAAGACTCTCCTCCAAATCTTGTCTAACTATAACTAAAACTTCCTCTCTATGTTTAATATTCTGCAGGAAAGGAGAATGGAAAAAAGGAAGGAGACGTGAAGAGAGGGGGAAGTTTCCTTGGCTTCGTTTTCAAGTGAACATACTCTCCCTGTTAGCAAAACTAACTGTGAGTGTTGCAGCCACACTTTGAAAGGAGAAACTTTTATGTCCTTTACTCAAACCTGTAAATCAGCAAAGACTTCCTTCAGACTTCTACAGAGACCCCCCAAACTCCCTCCCACAGCGCAGTCCAGCTCATGCTACCCAGAGGATCAGCTGCCAGGCAAGCTCTTCTCAGTTGCACTGGGTGAAGGAACAGAAACGTTACTCACTGGCTTGGTTAAGTGGGCGACAGAAGGTGCTGTTGTCAACGGTCGGGCTGTGGCTTCAGGTGTCGTAAAGGGAGGAGCATTTGGTTGTGAAATGACATGACTGGGAATCTTCACCCAGTAGATCTTATACTTCTCAACAACTGTGGCTCTGAAGTAGAGTACCAATGGGATTAGACAAAACCCCAGCAGTGGCCCATCATAAGCAAATCAAAACTTTAAGTGAAGAATGTGTGAGGAGAGGTGAATGAAGAACACGCATGTGTGGGGCACAGCTCTTATGACTGTCCTCCACCCATTACTACACGAGCTTTATTGCTCTCTCTCCCTGCCTCCCTTTTTTCTTATTGGTTGTATGTTTTTTTATTAACAACAGCCACAAATGCTGAATTGCACAATTCAACTATACAGTCTTCCACTCCCTGACAAGAACACACTTCTAATCAGTTCACAGTACACGCATCATATTCCTCCAAAGGGCGTGTGTAAGAGGCAGCCACCGACCGAAGCTCCATAGAGACCGCCTAAAGCTAAGTGTCTTTGAGGTCCACCTTAGCAACTAACACATGGGTGCAAAGCAGTGCTCCAGTGTGCTGGGGGCCTGTGGACAAAGTTCAGCAGAAAAGAAAGACGTCCAGAGAAAGCTCTCTCCTACAAGATAGACATACGTCTGGAACACCGCTTTATGGCGTTCCATTCTGCCTTGTGCCGCTGAATAGGAAAAGGACCCTATCGTAATTCTGGTTTCACAGTTCCAAGAGGCATGCAGCAGATTTGTTTCCTGATAAGCTATCTACAAGTTGTAGTGCTGCCAAAGTCACCCTACTTTCAGCCCTGGCTTATTTATACTCTCACACAAAAACTGGAAGTATTACTCTACACACCACATGCTCAAGTACTAATTGATGGCTCTTGTGAGTCCTAAAGTAGTGTAATACTTCACTCACTCAACAATGTCTAGTAAAGGCCCCTTAAGTACCAAGTCCTGCCAGGCTTGGCGGTGCATGCCTGTAATCCAAGCACGTGGGAGGAAAAAGCAGGAAGAAGCCTTAAAAAAAAAAAAAGACAGTGCAAAGTTCTGGGCTATGTGCTAAAAGTTTGCTGTTGTAGGAAAGGGGAAAAAAAAAGGCCAGGTCTATTTGGAAGTCAGAAGCAGGAGGATTGCTACAAGTTCAAGGCCAGCCTCATCTACATAGGGAGTTCCTGGTCATCCGATGCTGCATCGCAAGACGCTGTCTCAAACAACAGCAAAGGAAAGAAGCAAGATAACCTTCCATCAGTACGCTGTAACTGCTAAAGCTCTCCTACACAGGTGAGCAGCCAATGGCAAATCGGTACATGTCGTGATGGTCTCCATCTCAATGGCAGTGGTTACAGAGGTGAGCGCTCTCGTACTCACAGAAATCGTATGTGATTTGGGGCACTGCTTGGAGCGTTCCAGTATACTTTAACTTCTGTCTTCTTGGATGAGCTCGTATGACTCACAGCGAAACCCTGAGATAAAGTGGAAAGGCACAACCATCCCATCACTGGACAGCTCAGCATGGTCAGAATGCAATCATTTGCAAAATAAATGATCACTAAATGGTCGGAGCATTTGGATGAAGACTATTCTACATAGAGCAAGGCCAGGTCCTCAGTAAATTCATACCCATTGGTTGACAATGTATTATCAGTCATATTTATCAATTCTGTGATAAAGTAGAGTTATCAGAAACTTAAATACTGAAGGAAGCCATGAATATTGGGTGTGTTAATATTATTTGAAGGTTGTTCTTTGCCTTATTTTACACTTTAAATTTGTATTCTTCCCATTAATAGACGTGAATAAAATACAGAAGATTCCTTAAAAGAAAGAACAAAAAACAAAAACACCAATTTCACACCTCCAAACATATATCCTATTTTAGCAATTCCTACTTTTGAACAGTCTTGTTCCTACTTTTTTTTTTTTTTTTGTCGGAGCTGAGGACCAAACCCAGGGCCTTGCGCTTGCTAGGCAAACGCTCTACCACTGAGCTAAATCCCCAAACCCCACTTTCTTTCACCTGCCAACCTCCTACACATTCTTCAAAACCTAACTTAAAATTCACATGCTCCGATTTGTGACTTCCTCTGCTACAATTCCTTGACTCTGTACGCACTCCAACCTAAGTTTTCATACTATTCTACTGATGTCTCTGTCCTAAGTGGCATGCCACACCCTTGTGCCAGCTACCCTGTGGCCACAGGCTTTCGTCTAGTGTAAGAGTTTGTTTGAGGTCTTCAAGGAAAAGGAGTAAGTTGTGTTTGTTACCATATCCCTTGTGATCGGCAAAGCTCCTGACATAGTGTTTATTGACTGAATGAGTGAATGAATGAACATCAAACCTTACACCCCTGTCCCATTCTACAACTGTCTCTTCAATGCTGAAATCATTTTAAAAATCAGTACACTGGGGCCAGTAAGACAGCTCAGCAGATAAAGGCACTTGGGATCCAATGACTCAAGTCTGACACTTGAGTTTGATTAGCCAAGCACATGTAAAGATGGAAGGAGGGAACTGACTCCACTAGGTTGTCTTCTGACCTCCATACATGTATGATGGCATGCCCCCTTCTGTACCTCCTATACACACACACACACACACACACACACACACACAAAATTGTCTTTAAACTTTTGTTTGTTTGTTTGAGATGACAGAGTTTCCCTGTGTAGCCCTGGCTGTCTTGGGACTAACTCTGTAGACAAGGCTGGCCTCGAACTCAGAGATCCGCCTGCCCGTCTCCCAAGTGCTGGGATTAAGGGCACGTAATTGTCCTGCATTGAGGTCAATATTTGCCAATGTAATATAACCATCACCAACTATAAACTCTTCAGGCTATTACCCTCACATTCCTAGATGCTGCTAGGTAAACCAGTGGTCAGGTTTGATGACTGTAAATCTGTCCAAATGCCTGCTACACATGGTGATGCCACCGTTGAGCTAGTCACCACCCTCAAGTTAAAAACAGCCCAAAGGGCCAGGCGGTGGTGGTACACGCCTTTAATCCCAGCACTCGGGAGGCAGAGCCAGGTGGATCTCTGTGAGTATGAGGCCAGACTGGTCTCCAAAGCAGTTCCAGGAAAGGCGCAAAACTACACAGAGAAACCCTGTCTCGGGAAAAAAAAAAAAAAAAGGAACCAATAGAAATCAACTTCAAACCACACACAAACCTGTACATCTTCACAAGTCAGAAGCTGCGACAATTCACTGTCAATCAATGTAAAGGAGCCAAGAGGAGGACCACTCAAATCCTCGGCATCACGAGCTTCTAAGAGAAAGCCTCTAAATGGCGGCCCTGATACAGTAACTGAGCAACAGATAAAAAGAGAGGGTAGGGTAAAAAATTTAGTAATATGCTAGGAAAAATTGTTTAGAAGAAGCCCATTTAGTTAGAATTGGGTGTATCTCTGCAAAACACACAGGACGGAAATCATCCTGCAGAAGAATGTCTAAATTATGTCCCATAGAGGACAAATGCCATATTTTAGGAGGCTTGTTTTTTTTTGTTTGTTTGTTTTGGGTAGGCTGGTTGTTTATTCTGTAGGTATTGAACCCAGGACCTTGCACATGCTAGACAACCACTCCATCATAGAACTACATCCTCAATCCTCATTTAGTTTTTATTTGGAAACAGAGTTTCAGTAAGTAACCCAGGCTAGCCTTGAATTCGTTCTGTAGCACAGGCTGACCTTGAACCTGCAATCATCTTGTCTCAGCCTACTGAGTGTCTAGGATTATAGACCTGTGTCTTTAGGCCTAGCATCATGAGATATTAATAGCAGTTCCACAAGAGGGTAAAGCATGGATGATGACTAGGTAATTGTCTATGGGAAAAATTAATTTAGAAAATTCTAGGTGAAAAGAGCATGTTTTTTATTGCAAATCTGACTATCATTAGTACTCTATTGTGCAGAGTAAAATTCTAAGAGATATCTAAAGCACACAGGATATTCCACATTTATTTCTTCATGCATCCTTTTTGTTAAGAACTCCTGTTAACAAGCTGGGCAGTGAGGGTGCTCAGCTTTAATCCCAGCACTCAGGAGGCAGGGGTAGGTGGATCTGTGAGGTCAAAGCAAGTTCCAGGACAGCCAGGGCAGTTACAAGGAAAAACCCTGTCTCAAAAACAAAAAACAAATTAAAAAACTCCCATTAACAGTATGTATTTCTATAATTGCAAAATACAGGAATTTCATATGCTATGACAAACATGCCTTTTGTTTTGTTTTTCTGAGACACAGTCTTGCTATATAGTCCAACTGCCTCAAACCCTGATTCTTCCTCAGCCTCCAGAGTGCCAAGATTAAGGCACATACCACCACACCTGGCTATAGATAAACCTTAACACTCAGCCTACATTTTGCCAAAGGTATCAGGGACCCACAAGAGATTGAACTACTTTTTAAAGTGGGGAGAAGTAAAGCAATATAAAATATTTTTTTCTGTACACAATGAATGCAATGTTAATATAATAAAACAAACATATTCTTTGGTACTCTAAAAAAAAAAAAAAAAAAAAACACGTTTTTAGACCTTGATCTTAACAAGGAATAGATGCCACTTACATAATAAGGCATCTGTAGTAAACAAAAAATTGAAGTATATAACGCTGTGGTAACTCAAGTAAATAGGTTAAAACGAAATGATTTCATTCCAGTCATAGTAAAGACAAGTAGAAAAAGAGCCAAACTCAAAATGCAAATAATTATACCCAGCACTAGTACCTTGAATCTGGTCTCCGGGTTTGAACTTCATCTGACTCACTGTGATTTGGTGAACAGGCTCAGACTGTGGGCTGTGGCCATGTTGGGGGGTCATCCCCCCGCAGGACATTGTGACTTTTCCATTGGGGTAACTAGCCACGGAACAAAGGAGCAACGCAAACAGGAAGGCACTCACGGGAAACTCGGGGGCCGCCATCTCCAAATGAAGAACACGTCACCTGTGGATATAATCAGACTACAGTATGACAGCTCTTAGAACATGGGGCAGGAGCCGGGCGGTGGTGGCGCACGCCTTTAATCCCAGCACTTGGGAGGCAGAGGCAAGCGGATCTCTGTGAGTTCCAGGCCAGCCTGTAATAAAAAGAGTGTGGAATGTGATCTAAATCTCAGTTTTATCGAACGCCAACTGTGAGACTTCGAAAGATTCCATTTCCCTATCTGAAAAATGGATTATTTTATTTTAACAAAATGAAAATACAACCTCAAAGTCCAAGTGAGCAATTTTATCAATATGATAGAGCCAGGTGTGATGCCAGCACTCAGGAAGCAGAGGCAGGAGGATCTCTAAGAGATTGACACCAGCCGGGTCTACACAGGGAGTTCCAGACCAGCCACAACTAGGGAGACCTGCCTCTAAGGGAAAAAAGAGTATGATGAAAAACAGCAAGCTGGTCCAATAAAAACAAAAGGTTTCACGCCACCTTACCCTAAGAAGCTTAAAGGAACATCTCTTCTGGACTTTTGTCTTTGTTTTTCGAGACAGGGTTCCTCTGTGTAGCCCTGGCTATCCTGGAACTGGTTCTGTAGACCAGGCTGGCCTCAAAATCACAGAGATCCTCCTGCCTCTGTTCCTCAGTGCTGGGATTAAAGGTGTGCACCACTACCACCTTGATCTCTTCTGGATTTAACAATCATCACTTGAATAAATTCCTGGGGCGACTTCTCTCAACTTCCTATTGTGTGTGTCATTAATTCTAATACGGAAAACAGACAAACAGTGTCCAGAAACTCCTGGGAATTCCAGACCTTTCTCAATATCTCTTGCTCATATAATTTAAAATAAAAAAATAAAATAAAAGTGATGCATAATAAAAACCTGCAAATCTCAACAATTTCAGTGGGGAAAAATTATAGACTGTTTCTCCACACATCTGTGACTGAGTACTAGGGGAGGGGAGGGGAGGGGAGGGGAGGGGGGGAGGGGGGAGCAGAGGAGAGGAGAGGAGGGGGGAGGGGAGGGGGGAGCGGAGGAGAGGGGAGGGGGGGAGCGGAGGAGAGGGGAGGGGAGCAGAGGAGAGGGGAGGGGAGGAGAGGAGAGGAGAGGAGAGGAGAGGAGAGGAGAGGAGAGGAGAGGGGAGGAGAGGAGAGGTTCCCCTAAGATGATTGCCTGTGCTCCAGGGTACAGCTTCACCATCAGATTATTGCTGGCTTCCTCTGCCAGCACCTGCATTCACATGCGCGTACACAGAAACACACGCATAATTAAAAATAAAAATGAGTCTTTTTTAAACATGGATAAACATGGTTGCCATTATGTCGTCACTCTTAAATTATCAGCAATTTACACTAACTTCTTCCAGACACTGCAGGGGTTAACAGCTGGGGTTTTGCCAAACTTCTGCTTAAACCGTCTAAAGTATTTCAGAAACTCTGTCTCTCCTTCGTTCTAGTAACTTCACTTTCCCGGAGAACTTCCACACCAAAAAAATAAATTGACATTGATAGCTGAATCTCAAATGATGGGGAAATCAGAAACTGGGTCAGGTACTTCCACTTGCCCAGATTTTTAAAAAAGTTCCAGACTTCATTTTCACAGCAGGATGACTTTTTTAAATTAACAATTGGAGTTATGACATTTTTCAGGGAAGGTTCTGAAAACCCAAGGGTGTAAATGGCCCAGTGAATGCCAATCTAAGATCTAACCGTTAGAAAAGATTTTTGAAAACCACTGTAGAGCCTGAGTAAATGCAAGATGAAGATGCAGGCTGGCTGAGAAAACCATGGGGGGGGGGGGGTAGCTCACAGGCCACAGTCTAATCCTGCTTCTGTCCCTACCCACTCATCATCAGCAAGAGGTTTTCCCATATTCCTTCCTGATCTGGATTAATGATGGGAAGCAAGTATCTCAATCTATCTACTGGGCTTTTGTCTGTAGCATTCCATACGGCTATCACAACCATCCTCTTCTCAAAACAAAATTAGTTGTTAGTGAAACAGTACAAAACTAGCAGATGAAACAAAGACAAAACCCACTCATCCTTAATTTCCTGGGGTAACTATTTATCCGATGTCAGTCCTACCCCAGCCATCACCCTCCACGTTGTGCATGCATGGACTCTAATCCTTATAAGAAACATACAAAGGCTTATTACTGCTGCACATGAAGCTCAGAGGGCTTATAAAATAAAACACTGGCAGATAAGGTGATACTTGGAAGGCAGAGGAAGGTGGGTTTCTGTGAGTTCAAGGCCAGCTTGGTCTACACAGTGAGTAGTAAGTTCCAGAACAGCCAGGGCTGTTTTTAAGAACCTGAGATAACCTGACTCAAAAAAAAAAAAAAAAAAAAAAAAAAAAAACATCGCCTAGGATGACACAGGAACAAACTGCATTCATTAGAATAACTTACAGGTATGGGATAAAACAATACTAGAAATATTAAGAATTTCTAAGAAGCCAGAGCGTGGTGGCACAGGCCCTTAATCCAAGAGCTTGGGAGGCAGAGACAGGTGGATAGCCAAGAGTTTGAATCCAGCCTGGTCTTAGTACTCATTCTTCACAATATCCCAGAAGGTTGTGGGGGACAGCACTGTCCCAAATGTCTACAGTAAGGCACTAATTAAGACACCAAAGTCATGAGTGGGGAGAAAACGGTCTGTCATACCTTCTGAGGTCAAATCCTTAGGTAGATAAGGCATATGAAGGAAAAGGGATTCAGTTGAGTGTGATCTGAAGAACCACAAAAGAATCACAGGAAGAAAGGAAACGGTGAAAAGGGACCTCAGGGGACGAGTGAAGGACAATCTAATGGTCAAATGTCACAAACAGTCATCATAAACACATTTGGGGCCACATATGTAGCTCAGTTGATAAGTGCTTGCCTGGGGACCGGGCTGTGGTGGTGCACGCCTGTAATCCCAGCACTTAGGAGGCAGAGGCAGGCAGATCTCTGTGAGTTCGAGGCCTGCCTGGGCTACAGAGCGAGATCCAGGCACCAAAACTACACAGAGAAACCCTGTCTCAAAAAAAAAAAAAAAAAAAAAGAGTGCTTGTCTATCATATAGGAAGCCCTGGGGCTCCATCCACATCACTGCATAAAACCAGGTGTGATAACGCACATCTGTAATCCCAGCACTCAGGGGCAGGCGGACCAGAAGCTCTAGGCTATCTTCAGCTACACTATAAAGCCAGGTTCTACCTCCTACTTCCACAGCAAGTACTTAACCTGCTGAGCCAGCTCCCCACCTCATCTATCCCTGGGACTGTCAACTTTGGCCCCCATCTTCCCATTTCTCACCGAAGTTTCTCACTGGCTCATCACTCCCACGCCCTTCGGGATGTTTCATAATCTTCCCACTGTCTTAAGCCCACATCTGCAATCCCGTGACTCAAATGTCTCTTTGAGTGACGCTAAGTCGACTTGCTGAATGAGATGCACGCCTTTTCCTCCGGGCTGGTTCTTGTGTCTGGTTGCCCTAGCCTGTCCACGTATTTCCAATCAGAAAGACTTGAAACCTCAACTTCTCAGAATGTGATGCCATTCGTTTACACCCGGGCTTCTACCCGCGCTGTGCAGAGCCCACCGCAACTGCCCGGCCTGGTCCATCTTCCTTCTGCCGTCTGTTTCCTGCCTCTGTGGCAGCTGGTCTGCTGTTTTCCTCTGAAGCCCTCCTCATTTGTCCCTGGCAATGAAGCACTCTCATTTTTATACTCTCTCCATCTGTATTAGTCAGGGGTGTGTGTGTGTGTGTGTGTGTGTGTGTGTGTGTGTGTGTGTGTGTGTAAATATATATGTGGAATGTATTGGAAAGACTTACAGGCTGCAGTCCAACTAACCCAACAATGGCTAGCTGTGAGTGGGAAGTCTAGTATTTGCTCAGCTCCACAAGGCTGAGTGTCTCAGCTGGTCTTCTGTGTAAGCTGGAATCCTGAAGAAATAGGCTCCAACGCCAGCGAAGGGCTGGATGTGCGGGCAAGGCAAGGGTGAGCAGGCAAAGAACGAGAGCTTCCTTCTTCCATTGTCCTTATATAGGCTTCCAGCAGAAGGTGTGGCCCAAAACAAAGGCGTGCCTTCCTGCCTCAAGATCTGAATCGAAGGTGTGTGTCATCCCGCCTCAAGATCCAGATCAAAAGCCTGTGTCTTCCAGCCTCAAGATCCAGATCACAGGTGTGCCCTCTACTTCTGGATTGTAGTTCATTCCAGATATAGCCAAGCTGACAACCAAGAAAAGCCATTACGCCACCCTAATCTTACCTTACCCCACCAGATGGTTTTCTAAAGAACAATTTCCATCAATCTCCTCTTTCCCCATTACCAACTAAGGGTGCCAGTATAGCCTAATAGCCATATCATGTTTCATACTTTTTAGCCTAATTCAAATTTCGAGGATATTTTTCTCTATACTATACTGATGACGTAACAGGCACTAGAGCTACATAACAAGGGTCGCTCTTCTTATTTTTCTATTATATTTCTGTTCTGCATCCTAATTGGGACCTCTTGTTTTCTCATCAATTTCCTACCTATATAAAAAAATCTATATATACATGTACAGAGGGCCTGTGAGATGACTCAGCTGGCAAAGACTCATGTCACCAAGCCTGATGACCTGAGCTGAATCCTTGGGACCGATGTGGTGGAAAAAATAAATAAAAAGAAGTTTTTTAAAAATGTTTATATAAAACTGGGCATGGTGGTGCATGCCTTTAATCCCAGTACTTGGGAGGCAGGGGCAGGTGGATTTATGTGAGTTAGAGGCTAGCCTGGTTACAGAGTGAGTTCCAGGACAGCCAGGGCTACACAGAGAAACCCTGTCTCAAAAAAATCAAAGGAAGAAAAAAGTATGTATACATGTATATCGTACAGATATAGATAAAACTTTCCATACATTCTGCTTACATACACAGACCCGTGTGAGTGAGTGTGTATGTGTGTGTTTGTGTGTGTGTGCTATCGTTTCATATGAAATGCAAACGACTCCTGCCTGGCCTTTAGTCCCAGCACTCAAGAGGCAGAGGCAGGCAGCTCTCCTGAGTTCAAGTCTAGCCTGTTCTAGAGTCCCTGGACAGCCAGGGCTACACAGAGAAACCCTGTCTCAAAAACAAAACACATACACACAAAAAAAGGGGGGAAACCATGTTAATGCCACTTTGAGAAACAAAAACAAAGCAAACTGCAAAATGCTCCGTGGTGTATTAAAAACGTGCATTGCTTAAAAGGAAAAAGGGGAGGAGAAAAGCACTATGCCATGCTTCTAACAGTTCTCAACGGTGGGCACTCTCCTTAGAACGCACAGAATGGGAAGTAGAGAGCACTTCCTCTCTTTAATGCTCTTTCTCAGATATAGACAGACAGACAGAAAGAAATAGAGACATAGACACACATACACTCACATCTACATAAACAAATATATGTAATAAATATATATGCGTGTGTATATTTCATACATATATTTTATATATACACACATACAAATATCTTTTTTCTTTTCAAAGTCTAAAACAGCACTATTTTATTATTTTAGGTAAGTACTGCTCATATTTGTCATTAAAAGGTTACTTATGTTAATATGTGCTACTTAATTTTTTAAATTTCAGTTTGACTTTTTTTTTTTCTTGAGGCAGGGTCTCACTCTAACCTACACTGGCCTAGAACTTACCATGTAGCCAAGACTGGCCTCAAACTCAAGGCAATCCTCCTGCCTCAGCCTTCCAGGTGTTAGGATTACAGGGGAAAGCCACCATACCCAGTTCTGGTTTGAATTTCTAATAGGACAAATACCGCAGTTGACACAACCCACATAAAGAAAAGCTCTTTGACAGCGTCAATAATCTTCAAAGAGAGCAGAGAAGGTCAGCCGGAAGTCAAGGTTGTGAACAGCAGTCAAGGCTGTAAATTGATGAGAAACAGTCCATCTATAGCCCAAAGCCATACTTCTTTATTGAGAATTTCATGCATGCACATAATGCTTTGATCAAATCTCCCCATCTACTCCTTTCCAATTCCTCCTGTTTCCCCCACTATTCCCCTCCAATTTGATGTGCTGTTTTTAAACACACTGAGTCACTTAGTGCTGCCTGTAAGAGTATGGTGTGGGACCACCTACAGAAGCATGAGTAGATGTATTCAGGGACCACATCCCTGAAGAAAACAGACTCTCCCTTCCCTAGCACCCATCAGTTGCCAGGAGACTCTGAACTAGGGGTGGGACTTCATAAACCCCTCCCCCAACCATGCTAGGATGTGGCCCACCTTGATCTCAAATACTATTATTCTGTTAAATGGATATAGTAATAAACCACCCCTTAAGTTCTTACCTTTTTACCTATAGATTATTGCATCTCTTAACCCTCATCAGAGAAGCTTCTATTTGCTATAGGTGGTGATTAATACAGAGACCCACAACTGGCCTATCTTCAAAGAATAAGACTGTAGAGGCTCAGCGCTAAATGGGATATCTATATCTCACCACTTCCCCCAAAGATTTTGGGGATCTGGAATATTACAAAGATTGTAAGAGCCAGAGGTAGTGGACTGTTCGCATCAAATAGTATTTGCCGGACATGACAGAACCTTTGTACACATAACTCACAGGAGCTGTGATGGCATGCACAACACAAACTTTTGTTTTGTTTTGTTTTGTTTTGTTTTGTAGACAGCATTTCTCTGTGTAGCCTTGGCTGTCCTGCAACTCGCTCTGTAGACCAGGTTGGCCTCAAATTCAGAGATCTTCTGCCTCCCCAGTGCTGGGATTAAATGCCATGTACCACCACTGCCTGGCAAAACATTTGTTTTTAAACACTTGAACCAGCTGTGAATATTTGGAGAGCAGGAAAACTCATAAAAAAATCTGTACCTGCCGGGCGGTGGTGGCGCACGCCTTTAATCCCAGCACTCGGGAGGCAGAGCCAGGCGGATCTCTGTGAGTTCGAGGCCAGCCTGGGCTACCAAGTGAGTTCCAGGAAAGGCGCAAAGCTACACAGAGAAACCCTGTCTCGAAAAACCAAAAAAAAGAAATCTGTACCTCTGGGTTCTCTGAGAAATCAAGCCATCAGGTAACAACACTAAATCCACATTCTCACAAGGCCAGTGCTAAAGAACTGCCCTTCTGGGCCAGGCAGAGGGGCTCTGCTCCCCTAAAAGCGCCACAAGCATTACCTGCCTGGGCTCCATGGACTCTATATAACGGAGCCTCCATGTCTCACCTTACATTAGGACTCACCCAACATTTAACATAATTTTATCCCTTACTAAATTCCCTGCAGTTTTGACCATTTATAGTTTAAAAAAAAAAAAAAAACTACTGCAAAAGCTGGGCAGTAGTGGCACATGCCTTATTCCCAGGAGACAGAGGCAGGCAGATCTCTGAGTTCAAGGCCAGCCTGGTCTACAAAGTAAGTTCCAAAACACCCAGGACAAAAAAAAAAAAAAAAAAAAAAAAAAAAAAAAAAAAAAACCTACTACAAAGTGTGAATTATATAATTATATAATAACTATTCAGAAATGCATTAAATTTATGGCACACCCCTTCAGTCCCATCACTCAGGAGGCAGCGGCAGATGGATCTCTTCGAGTTCCAGGACATCCAGGGCTACATAGAGAGACCTCTCAAAAAAAGTTAAAGGAAGGAAGGAAGAGAGAGAGAGAGAGAGAGAGAGAGAGAGAGAGAAATGAAGGAAGAAACAAGGAAGGAAAAGAAAGAAAGAAAGAAAGAAAGATTAAATTGATCACTCAGTAGTTAGATTTGTTTCCTATTTTCCAACAAATCTATCTACTGTCACTTTTACTTTTTTGTTCTGTTTAAAACATCTGCCACATTTTGCAGTGTCCATTTAAAATGCCCTTGACCACTGCGTCCTATGACACAACACAGACCTTGAAATCCGTTTAAACTGGCCCATTAATTTTTAGATCGCATTTTTATGGGGGAGGGGAGGTACACTCTATGGTATGCACGCAGACGTCAAAGGAGAACGCGCAGCGGGTTTTCTCCTTCCACCGCGTAGCTTCTGGGGCTTGAACTCCCGCCACCAGCTTTTCCTGAATCATCTCCTCTGCCCTGACTGGACCCTTTTACCCAAGGTCATCTGGCAGGGACCGCCGTTGTGACCCAGGGCAAATTATTTATTCTCCTTCTCATTTCGGCAGCTTCAGTAATACAAAGACTCTGTAAGAATTAATTAAAACATCTAACCAGGCATGGCGGCACTCACTTTCAGTCATAGTATTCAGGAGGCAGAGGCCAGTGGATCTCTGTGAGTTTGCGGCCAGCCTGGGCTACAGAAAGTTCCAGGACAGCCTGGGCTACAGAAGGTTCCAGGCCAGCCAGGGCCACTTAGGGAGACCATAAGTCAGGTCTCCATTGAAAAGAGGCTTCTTTCCTTGGAATCTGTCTCATTGTGCCAACCTGATATAAGTGCTCTTCTCTTAGAAATATTACCATAAAACTTGTAACACAATTGGTGGCTTGCAGGTAGCCACAAAAAAGACATACCTCAATGCTTTTGTAAATTGAATTTCAGCAGAGTCCGACATTCCATAAACAGAGAAGTATGACACTAAATGTAGAGCAAAAAGGATGCATTTGCCTGCTAAATGACCACTAAAACTCTACTGAACAAAACCTGCCTCTACAAATCCCAGCTTTGTCAACAATAATCCAACGGATAAATCCCACCTCTGTATTAGCAAAGTAAAACAGACTCGCTCTACTTTTTTTCTTCTCTTAATTCAGGAAAGGAAGAATGTAGTTGAATTGAAAGTTTAAAGTTTAGCTGTGTTAAGAAAAATTCCAGATACCACATTTACTAGGTGAAAATTTCCCTTTGACTTTAGACATCATGACAAAAATGGGGGAAAGAAAAAAAAAACAAAAACAAAAAACAAAAACAAGGCGGCCGGGACACACACACACACACACACACACACACACACACACACACCCCACACACAGCACGTAACCTTCACATGGGCAATTAAGACATTAAGTTTCAATGTAAAAGCCAAGTTGCCGTGGTTTAATTTCTCTTACGGTGCACAAATAAAGTCAGTACTCTGCAGGCCCCCCTACTTGTCTGTCCTTGCAACTACCCCTTTCTCGGGATTGGGGACTCGTCAGTCGCTCAAAGTCACAAGCTAGGCGTAGGAACCTAAATCCTAGGGGAGATCAGGAGAACCCTGCTGGCGAGCGCAGCCCCCGTCGCGCCTCCTGGCTGCCCCTGTCGGCGCAGGTGCCGGTGCTCGCCGCTGTCGCCCAGCTGACTTCGATTTTTATAAGCTTTGCCAAGAGTCTTGACACCGAAAACTAAACAGAGCGCGACTCTTACCTTGAGCAGAGGCTGCCTGAGCGACTTCCGCCTTGGCTCCCGCGGGCACTGTGGAGCCCCAACTGGGCGGAGCCAGTTTACTGAGTAACCCTCTGGAAAGGCTGGCGACCCAGGCTGCGCAACCTGATTTCCAAGCACTGGACGGCTTGGAAAAGGGTTCTGCTTCTAAAAAAGAAAAAGAAAAGAAAAATGCTCTTTAGGTTTATACTCACTAGTAATTGTTGCACTGGGAAATTTCACTTTTTTTTTTTTTTTTTTTTTGGTTTTTCTTACCTGTTGCCTATAAAACTTAAGACAAAAGGTACCTGCTCGTGTCTAAGCGAGGTAGCCAATTTCAGAAAAAAATAGGATACCCAGTTCCACTGGGATATCATTTTTGCAGCGGGAGTAGTCAACTATGCGGTATCAGAGACATGCTAAAAGCTGTGTGTGTGTGTGTGTGTGTGTGTGTGTGTGTGTGTGTGTGTGTGTGTGTGTGTGTTAATGATTGGTTGAACATGGAATTCAAATTTACCGTGAGAATTTACAGTTAGCCCTGCGTTTCTCTGTGTAGTCCTGGCTGTCCTGGAACTCACAGAAATCCACCTGCCTCTACCTCTGGGATTAAAGATCTGTCACCACTCCCCCACCCCACTCCCACGCTTTTTTTTTTTTTTTTTAACTCCAGCAGCACTCCACACAATTGCGAAGGAGTCAGAGTGCACGAATTTTAAGATGTGACAGAACTCCTTCGCTTTGTAAAGTGCTACCTGAAATGCATGGGATTTGTTTCATTCCATTTTCTCTTAAGCCTTTACTCTGTGTCTTGCATTATATTGCAGAAGAAAATGTTAAGGGCTAAGGAAAAGAACTGTATTTGAAAATGTTAACCACGCCTCTTTCCAACCTTGGCTAATCTGTGCCGACTGGGGGAAAAGATCATGAGGCATGCTTTGACCTGCGGATACCCATTGCTCAACACCAGTACATTTTCTAAATCCATTTGAAGAGAGAAGAGATAGGAAAGAACACCCACCCTCTAAACTGTCTAGCAAGAACTAGTAACAATTAACCAACACTCCACCCCCCTACCCCACCCCCACCCCATCCTCACTGCAGCCACCGCCCCAAGGAAATGAAAGAGAGGGCTTTAAGTTAAGGAGAGTCTAGATCTTGTTTTCCAACCTAAAGCAGCGGCTCGGAACACTAAAACTTTTCAACTAAGTCAGCTGATGTTCAGTTCAAAGCCACAAGCTTCGGGTCCAACCCATGCCCCAAACAAGCCACATTCCGTCACCCTTTCTCCATAAGGATATTTAAAAAAGCTGAACTAATAATGAAAAGCAAAAGGCAAGATTTATTAAATGTAGTTGACTACATAGGGAAGAGGAACAAGGCAGTCTACACACACACACACACACACACACACACACACAAGCACACGTCTGTCTTCCCTGTTGGACAAAAGGATAGGGTTCGAACACAAAGAAAGCAGTTGGGTCAAAGTGTGGATCCCCCACCCACCTCTGTCTCAGCTCCAGATCTCTCTGGCAAGGTCTCTGAAAAGTTCCTAATCTCTCTCTGGAGACAAATCCCTCCTCTGAAGACAACCCAGAGCTTCAACTGTTGCAGCTCCCTGCAGGATATTCCTGGAGAGATTCTAATTTCAACAGTTTCATCTCCAAAGAGAGGAGCACAAATGTCCGTAGGTTTATTCATCCGGGCAGAGAGACTGGCTTGCTCTTCAAGGCAACAGCTGTAATTAGACCTGCCCTCGTTCACTTTGCAGGTCAGCAATATGCTAAAAGTCTATAAAACAAATAATACTTTCATTAACTTACTGCACTCTTACGTAGCAAAGCGCTTAATGGAAGTTGTTGGGTGAACTGAGTGAAGAGGCTAGCCCTTTCCAAAGACAACCCTTCCCAGGCCTATCACTTCCCTAGATTTGCTCTTATCACCCACTCCCAGCTGTTCCCCTCAACAGCCTGTTCCTTCTTCAGCTTCTTATCAGTTGTTTCAAAGAGGCCAAGTTCATTTCAAATGTCCAGTGGAGCCTGAAATCCGAGACATTGGAAGGTACTCTACTGGAGCCCCTCACAGGCTCCAATCAGCACTTCCTAATCCACCATCAGGGGGCCCTCTATAACTCTTAGCCTGCCTTACATCCCTTGACTACCAGACAAAGGACCCCAAGAAATTAGAGTTCTCCCAGGAAACTCCTCAAGGGAAAG
>NC_081421.1:88659210-88801789 GCF_949786415.1 Peromyscus eremicus | reverse complement strand
TCAGACCATTACAGGCTCTTAATACAATCAGAAGTACTTAGAAGAGAGAGGGTAGCCGGGTGATGGTGGTGGCGGCGGCGGCGGCGGCGGCGGCGGCGGCGGCGGCGGCGGCGGCGGCGGCGGCGGCGGCGGCGCACGCCTTTAATCCCAGCACTCGGGAGGCAGAGCCAGGTGGATCTCTGTGAGTTCGAGGCCAGCCTGGGCTATCAAATGAGTTCCAGGAAAGGCGCAAAGCTACACAGAGAAACCCTGTCTCGAAAAAACCAAAAAAAAAAAGAGAGAGAGAGAGAGAGGCAGAGGAAGGTGACATGCAAAAAGAGGCTATATGACCAGATGTAGAGAAGGACCACACCCAGGCTTGTCAGCAGCCATGAGAAACTGCAACAGGAAAAGAAGACGTGGAATGTGGCTCAGTAAAACCTTGACATTGGCCCAAGGATCCTGATTCTGGACTTCTGGTCTCCAACATGTGGGAATTTAATTTCTACTGGGTCACCAGGATATTCACAGTCATTTGCTGAAGAAGCTTCTTCCCTTGTTTATCAGCTGGTAGTGCCCATGCCCAGCAGACTCACACTCAATGGTAGTGATGCCCATGCTTTACCTCCTTCATGTAGTATAGCTAAGGGTTTTTCACCTACAAGTCACATCTAATTTTTATTAATGGATAATAAAAATCTTTAATGAATAATTGAAAGACGTGACTTAAGGAAATGGTTAAACACCGTGTTCATTGCAGTATTATTCACACTAGATAAACAAGGGAAGCAACAAAGGCCCATCAACAGGTAGGTATATAAAATGTTGTGTGTCCAGACAATAGAAGAATATTAAGAATATTAGTTAGCCATTTGTTTTCCTTTTTTCTTTTCCGTTTCCTTTCTTCTTCTTCTTCTTCTTCTTCTTCTTCTTCTTCTTCTTCTTCTTCCTCCTCCTCCTCCTCCTCCTCCTCCTCCTCCTCCTCTTCCTCCTCCTCCTCCTCTTCCTCTTCCTCTTCCTCTTCTTTCTTCTTCATTTTTGTCTGTGTTTGTATTTGTTATTGCTTTTGAGACTGGATCTTACCATTTGCTCCTGGCTGACCTGGATCCTGTTATGTAGATAAGGACAGTCTGAACCTTTCATTAGTCTTCCTGCCTCTGAATCCTGAGTGCTGTGATTACAGGAGTGCACCACCACATCCATCTTACTCTGCCAGACAAAGGAGGAAACTATAGCATGTGCCACACAGTGACTAACCCTAAGAACATTATGCTAGTCTTCCAAGTTGGGAAAATCCCTAATATACCCATGGAATTTTCCTAGTAACTGAAACTAAAAATTGTTCCTTCATGAATCCTGTCATATACCTGTAATCCACTGAGAACACTAAGGAAGAGAGAATGTCAATGTGAGGCCTTCCTGGGCTATTCAGCAAGACCCTGTAACAAATAAATAGACAAAAATGACTTCTCTGCCAACTAAAAGATCATGCTTTCTAAAATTAGTCTCATTTTGGTTGAAATCCCAGCTTTGCTGATTAATAACTAGCTATCAGTCCATCCATTAACCTCCTAATCTGTTTGTGTAAGAAAAATTGTATACATAAGTAGGGTGGTTATGAATATTATTTCATGATGCGATATTTCATCTCACAGTAACCCCTGTGGTCTTGAAAACTGGTCTCCGACGCTATGTTTAATAACTACCGCTAGAGTGACAATAAACACATATGTAAGCTGCCATCTCCACAGCCAGGCAGTCACTAAATACTCTTCATTCTATTCCTGAACTCAAACATAGCTTCAGAACACTTCTCAGCACATGACCCCAGGGGAGTCAACACCAATGGATGGAAATTTACACTCACCAGAAGCAACCCCTGCAGCAAGGAGTCTATTATTACTTTTATGTCTCATTTCTAGGAACAAAACAAAATGCAGACATTAAACACCAGGTCTTCCTTTAATTAAGTAGTAGAAGGACAGGCAGCCTCTTGTTTTGCTTCCCCCCCACACTCAAATTTACTTTGAATTTCAGTTCATTTGAAGGCTGGTATTATCGGCCATAATGAAAGCATAGTAGACATTTTTCAACCTCTTTAATTGTGTAATTTTCTCTTTTGCCATTTTAATTTAGTGGCAGACAATGTGAACATTCTGTAATGAAATGCTACAGGCATGGTACTGCTGACCAAAGTGCAATATTAAAGTTTGAGTCAGCTTCACCAAGAAGATAATAAAATCTCGGTTGATTATCTATAGACATGACACAAAGCAAAAAATCTTGGTGATTATAGTCAGTGGCCTCTTCTATTTCCTATGAATTAGGGTTACACTGCGCTAAAATTTCTGTCCTATTATTAGTAAATCTGCTAAAGCAAATGTAAAAAGGAAACCAAAAAATTAATAAAGTAAAATGGAATTTAAATCTAATCAGGATTAATCTCATTTTTTTTTTGCTTACCAAATTATAACAACGCAAGAATGGTATGATTTACTACAGAACTTTGTTTAATGGTTCTTGAACTATGTGAAAAAGATCATTTGTTTATGAGATGACTCATCTCATTTTGAGGGTCTTTAATATATAAAGATGTAAAGTAGTCTCCAATACTGGAAAAAGACTACACACGTTTACAGTAAGAGCAAGAAGTAATAGATTTATCAGTTGAGCAAAGTGTCATTTGTTTTAAGCCAAAACGTTACATAATCAAGGCAACATTTGTAACTAAAGCTCTGGCAGTACATTTAGCCATTTCTGTAATAATCTTTTCCCCCTCAAGTAAGTAAACCTTCAAAGTTATAGAGTTTTAAATGTGACTAATGGTAAGCACAGAGGTAAGACAAGTTCTCAATTCCCAGGACCGCCTCCCCCACCCCCACCCCCGTTCAGTGTGATAGACAGGAATGTATTAATCAGTGTAAATGGTTGCTTCTTTGTTATAGAAACTTCCATATAAAAGTGTGGAAGCCAAGAAAGAAAGTCCTAGTGCTTGTGTGAGTCTTTCCCTGAGAAGGAAAAGTAAGGAATTTCCCAGTAGTTAGGAAGAAGGGCATCCTAGACAGAAAGCATGGGACGGGGGGGGGGGGGGGGGGGGGGGGGTTTGTGTCTCGTGTCTCACTGATGTATAGAATGGACAGTGATTCCTGCTCCTCAACCCCAGAAGAGAAAACAATTGTTCTTCTACCCTCTGTGTCCTAGACTTGAATACAGAGCAAAAGGCCTTTCCCCAAAAGTGTCTAATTGCATAAAACTTAACTATGGTGATATTTTATTTGTACTAAAATGTTATTTGTATATTAATAAATAAAGTTACCTGGGGGTCAGAGCTATTAGCAAGCCATAGGAAAGTTGGGCGGTGGTGGTGCATGCCTTTAATCCCAGAACTTGGTAGGCAGAGCTAGGTAGATCTCTGTGTGTTCAAGGATACAACCAGCATTGGAGACACATGCCTTTAATCTCAATACCAACCATAGAAGACCTGGAGGTCTGTACAGACAGGCAGTGACTAGGAGGTCATGTGGTTGGGTTTACAACCAATGAGAAGGCAGAACAGAAACTCTATAAAAAAAAAAAAAGACAGAGGAAGTAGGTCTCTTTCAGAGAGGTAGGAGCACCACGAGAGGAAGGGTAAGGTTTTTAGCTCTTAGCTCTGACCTCTTGGCTTTCTTCTTTGCATTGGTTCTGTGTTTCTTATTTAATAAGACAGTTGGTTACATCTACACTTAACTGCAGATATAAATCTGGGACCCTCACAGGGCACAGTATTGAGTTCAGATCTATTCTGCCTGTAAAAAAGCAACCAGTCAGGAAATGTGGGTTAAAGCAAGAAACCAAATAAGAAAGTTCAAGAACAGCAGGAGTGAAGTATTAACGACTGGGTTAGAAGTGACGATGTGGATAACTTGGGAATAGAATAAGAACTAACTCAAGGCAGGAACCTGGAGCTGGGAACAGAAGCAGAAGCCATGGGGGAGTGCTGCTTACTGACTTGCTTCCTATGGCTTGCTCAACCTGCTTCTTATACAACTCAGGACCACCTTCCCAGGGTTTGCACGGCTCAGAGTGGGATAGGCCCTCCCACATCAAACATCAATCAGGAAAATGCCCCCAAAGACTTGCCCATGGCCAATCTAATGGAGGCATTTTCTCAATTCAAGTTCCCTTTTCCTAAATTACCCTGGTTTATGTCAAGTGAGCCAAAATCTTATAGGCTATTACAATATAATACAACACTGTTAAACAAGAACATATACTTCCTTGTTTATCCCCAGGATTTCATATTAATATCAATATCACAATTTTTAAAAAATACTCTAACTTTTAAAAATCCCACAGTCTTTAAAATTCAAATACTCTGAAAGTTTAGCCTCTTTAAAATATCCAAAGTCTCTTCAAAAGTTCAAGGTCTCTCAGTATGGGCCCTGATAAAACTAAAACAAGTTTGATTCTTTCTTATTCCAAGAGGGAAGAGTCAGGGCAACAAAATCTAACAATGTAAAAGGTTCAGTTTTGGACATCTGGGATTCACTTGCAATCCTCTGGCTCCAACGGGCCTGGGCAGCTCCACTTCTCTGGCTCTGCCCTCCACAGCACACCCAGCACGTCTCCTATGCTCAGGCCAGCTCCTCTCCACAGCTGCTATTGTCTTTATGGTCATCCCACAGTCTTGGCATCTCCAATATTCCAGTGCCACCACTCCACCTGGGCTTCACCTTTACCAATAGCCTCTTCCGGGCTCCCTTCAGGTACTGTGATGATACCACATGGCCAAGCCTCAGCTTCTCGACATGAACCTTTCAATCCTGGCGCTCCCACTGAAATACAGGTTGCAATGCCACCTGTTCTGTCCACAGCTGGGAGGACTGGAAGAAACCAACGTCAAGGCCATTGCTCTCAAGCTTGATCTTGCAGAGGCACCAAGTGGAATTAGCTCTCAGAGTAGAATCACGCAAATCGTGGAGTAGAAGAATATGAGACAAAGGGCTAGAGAGAGAGAAAGAGCTCCAGTATCCTCATGTGAGGCACTGACTGAATACTAACCTACATGAAATGCTCACACAGTCTGGGCTACATGAGTGTGCCTCAACAGTGGCTAGAATTCAGATTGTTTTCATTTTCAAATCTGATGATACCTGCAACACTTCCAGACATTGCAGGACATTCATGGACTTGCCTACCTATTGTCTCAGAGACTAAAACCCATCAAAGTGTCCATTTGTTGCCTTAGCAGCAAAGCCACATATATTCTTGTACTTTTAATTTGCATAATCAAAATTCCTGTGAATCGTTTGCACCCATCCACTGCCCCTTTCCAGCTTCCGGCTTTGAGATGTGGTTGATTCAACTACGCTGACTTTCATACAAAAGGACTCGTCAGCCGGGCTCATAAGTCCATACTTTCTCTCTCCATCCAGTCATTACTTGGTTTTTCTGATCTCCCTCACACTTTAGTCGTTATGACACTCTTTATTTTTCCTTTTTCATTTTTTTTTTTTTTTTTTTTTTTTTTTGGTTTTTCGAGACAGGGTTTCTCTGTGTAGCTTTGCGCCTTTCCTGGAACTCACTTGGTAGTCCAGGCTGGCCTCGAACTCACAGAGATCCGCCTGGCTCTGCCTCCCGAGTGCTGGGATTAAAGGCATGCGCCACCACCGCCCGGCCTCCTTTTTCATTTTATTTATCAAGTTCTATACTATCTTCAAGAAGGAAGTAAATCTTCTGCCAGAGATAACCAACCTTGCTGGGGCAGGGTGGGGTGTTAAAAACCTGGCCAGTACAGGAAGGTACAAAGATTTTGTAAACGCCTAGGTTTGACTCTATCTAACCTAAACACCACACTCCCTTCCTCACGCACAGAATGCACATACAAACTGTGGAGCACACACGGCTTCACACCACATCAGTCAGTCAGATAAAACTAGAGCTCACCAGGGTCAGATCCCCGCGCGCCCTTCCTCTGGCCCTGTGAAGTTATTTAAATCTACATCTAGTTAGTTGCAAATAAATGGACTTCCCTGCTGTAGTTTGAGGGCAGTTTTTATAGCTGTCTTTTCTTCGTGATCATTTAGCTGTTCTCTTTTCCTCTCCTCTCTATCTTTAGGCAAACTAAACTGCTCGAAACTTCTCAAATGTATAAGCTCACCAAGAATTCCACCTGTGTCCACTCTGCTCCCCTTTCTTGGAATGACCTGTTCTTTCCCAGCTCCCACACTGAATACTGCCGGACCCATGAGTCAGAGTCCCCTTCCAAAGTCATCTCCTTGGCCCTGTGAGACGGCTCAGAGGGCAAAGACATTAGCTGCTAGGCCTCGCAACCTAAATTTGATTATTGAGACCCACATGGGAGAAGGAGAGACCAACTCCTAAAAGTTGTCCTCTGATCTCTACCTGTGTTTTATGATACACATAACAAATAAATAAGTAAAAATTTAAAATGTCATTCACTCTTTGTTTGATATGCCTGCATGTTATTCTCTAAAACTTAGAAACCTTTTTATTTTTCCTTCATTTTCTTTTATATTGATGATGATGTCAGTGTACAGTAAGCATTTAACTATTTGTTGTAACAAATATTTCATAAATATGGAAATGAAAAGATATATGTTAAAGAAATCCCATGTGTCTTGCTCTTAATCAATAGCAAAAAATAAAAATATATAAATACTTATTGCCTCATAAGCAAATGATAAAACTAAATATCTCTTACCAAATATACATACACACATATGCCTTAATAGACACACAGATAAATAGACAGACAGACAGATGGGTGCAGAAACATCGTGCTTGACTCATACAAGCCTTGTATTTCCCACTACCACCTCCCTAGTCTCCAAGTTTGGAAGCATGATGAAGAAGAGCCCTTGAGAAAGCAAAAAAGGAAAGCCAAAGAACGGTGAGTGATGTCCCAGTTGTTAGACCAGCCAGTCAGACGGGGATGGAACACTCCCAGTAGAACTCACAGAAGCAACTCGAGACCATGACACAGTGACCACATCAACACACGTGACTCACAGAACAAGGATGTGGAAGGGTTCTTTAGCCTGACATTCCACCCCACGCCCCTGCCCACGGGCTTTATCTTAGACTCCCACTGGTCTCGTTTTACTCTTCCTTGGCAAATCTGCTTTGACGTCTAACGTGCCAGAAGGTTTCGTAGTCTATGCTCCTGTTCTGATCCTGACCCAATCTTGCCTCTCCTCTCGTCACTCACCCTTGTTCCAGTCTCTTACCTCCCATCAGCCAATGGCAGAGCTGAGGACTGGCCTCACCAGTTACCCAGGCTTTGGAAAGTTGTGCAGTGACTGAAGGCTGGGCTGTCTGTCATCTCTGAACCAAAGAGACGTTTCTGTAAGACATTGACGTAAAAGAACGACAGATGTCTGGGTCCTTCCTGTGTGTATCCTGTAATCTGACTTCATGCCAGCTCCTTTACCTCTGTGCCTCAGCATCCCCTTCAGTAAAGACTTCTAACAAAGAGATGCATAATTATGTGGAAACTTTAGGAGAGCCTTTGTTCTCACTGAAGGAATCACTACGTGCCGGGAAGTTGTGCAACTAACACTCTTGGTCACCTTAACTGTGTTTTATAGTATTGTCGAGAGATTTGGCAGCTTTTATGATTATTATTACAATCTTCATAATTTAAAAGAAAAAGTATCTTTATGATGACACTCTAGAGGAGAGCCCAGAGTAAATTTTTGATCTGAATTACTGACAACTTTACCTATCTAAGAGCAAAGAAAGCAACATCACCAGAGCTCTCTTGCTCTCTTTATCCTGCATTTCTTAGTTACTTTTCTGGTGCTGTTACAAAACACCATGGCCATGGTAGCTCACAGAAGGAAGCGTTTATTTGAGCTTACAGTTGGAGAAGGAGAAACGTTCATCACCACACCAGGGAGGCGTGGCAGCAAGCAGGCAAGGGGGTGGCAGATGCTGACAGTTCACATCTTCAAACTGCAAGCATGAAGCAAAGAGGATGCATTGGGATGGTGCAAGGCTTTAAAACCTCAAAGCCCACCTCCAGTGACACACTTCCTCCAGCAAGGCCACACATTCTAAACCTACCCAAACAGGGCAGCCAGCTGGAGACCAAGTACCCGCATGCCTAGATACCATGGGTGGCATATCATTCAAACCACCATACTGACCAACAGGGAAACGTGATGAAGCCAGAGAAACTCGGAAACAATGTTTCTCTCTAGACCGTGTTACAGTGTTTTTATTTTTATTTACACATTTTTCTTTTAAGTTTATTCAACACAAAACAATTGTCTCCACCTTCCCTGAGGTGGCTGACCAAGTCCAGGACCAAAGCTGCCTCTGAACTAGAATTCCATTGCTGAGTCAGCCCCAGTCTCAATGTCCTTTTCAGTACCCTAGGGCACAGTGCTCCTTCTGTGGGTGTCTCTGTCCACCTCCCCTCTTGAAAATCTTTCAGGGTCACTCACCCTCTGGACCTTTGGGCAGTCTCAGCAGCTGATGTACAGGGTGGCAGGTGTGCAATCTCAGGAGGTAGGGGGACATCATCTCTGAGACACTGAGTTCCCTCCAGTAGAGATGTTTCCAGCAAGATTGCTCCTTCAGGTAGCCTTGAGATGTGAGAGACTGTGTGGCCTTCATCACATAAAGGTTGAGCACATTCTTGTCTTCCAGGTGGGATTGTCTGGGCCTATGGACACTAATCTTGGCAACCAGCACTATCTCCTTAAAAAGGAATTCAAAGACGGCAATCCACCGGGCGGTGGTGGCTCACGCCTTTAATCCCAGCACTCGGGAGGCAGAGCCAGGTGGATCTCTGTGAGTTCGAGGCCAGCCTGGGCTACCAAGTGAGTTCCAGGAGAGGCGCAAAGCTACACAGAGAAACCCTGTCTCGAAAAACCAAAAAAAAAAAAAAAAAAAGACGGCAATCCCGTTAGATACTGCTGGTTTTTGTTTTTCTCTTATTCACTTTGAAGTAGTCTCACCAGGAGCCCTGGCTTGCCGGTAGCCTGATACATGGACCAGGCTGGCCTTGAACTTGGCTGTGATCCTCTTACCTCTCAAGTGGTAGAATTGTATACGTGCACCACCACAAACAACTCAAAGATCCATTTAAAAATAAAAATAGGGTCTCATTTTGTGGTTCTGGCTGGCCTTGAACTCACTGTGTGAAGCAGATCTATCCCTACTGTCCCCCTGTGTGCCAGATTAAAAGAATGTACCACCAAAATCAGCCAAAGACACTTTCTTATTCAGACATATTTTCACTCTATTTTGAAGGATACATTCCAAAAATTTTGGTACAGTTGTTCTCAAAATGTTAATGCCACCAGTCAAGAATAAAGCTACTACCAGGTTTGGGGATTTAGCTCAGTGGTAGAGCGCTTGCCTAGCAAGCGCAAGGCCCTGGGTTCAGTTCTCAGCTCAGGAAAAAAAAAAAAAAAAAAAAAAAAAGACAAAGCTACTACCACAACTTTTGAGCCTAATTTGAAGCAAGCTTGAGTAAGTACTATCCAGGATGATGGATACTGGCCAGGTCCATACCTGGGATTCCCAGAGGATAACTGTGAATTACGTTAGTCAGGTGCTTATAAAGGCAAACCCCACAAAGCTACATACCTCCTGCCTTCATCTAATAAGGGGTAAGCATACATGCTGATATACTTCCTGCCTATGTATCGCCTGCCTAAAGTATGCGCTCTTAAACACAGAGCCGTCCCTCTAGCCCCTGAAGTTTGCATCTTGTACATACAATCCAGCCTTTGCCCCATTATCTAAGGCAGTGGTTCTCAACCTTCCTAATGCTGCAACCCTTTAATACAGTTCCTCATGTTGAGGTGACCCCCAAGCATAAATTATTCCATTACTACTTTGTAACTGTAATTTTGCTAGTGTTATGAATCATAATGCAAATACCTGATATGCAAACCCCAAGGAGTATGGTGGTATTTTACTTGTACTGAAATGTGATTTTAATTGTATGTTAATAAATAAAGTTGCCCAGGGGTCAGAGCTATTAGAGCCATAGCAAGAGCGTGGCGGTGGTGGCGCACGCCTTTAATCCCAGCACTTGGTAGAAAGAGCTAGGTAGATCTCTGTGTGTAAAAGGACACAGCCAGCATTGGAGACACACGCCTTTAATCTCAATCCCAACCATAGAAGACCTGGAAGTCTCTACAGACAGGCAGTGACGAGGCAGTCATGTGTTTGGGTTTACAACCAATGAGAAGGCAGAACAGAAAGACTATAAAAAGACATACACACAGGAAGTAGGTCCCTTTTTGGAGAGCTCTCTTGGCTGAAGCAGGAAGGGTAAGGCTCTTAGTTCTGACCTCTTGGCTTTCTTCTCTGAATCGGCTCTATGTTTCTTATTTAATAAGACGGTTACATCTACAAAGGAGGTCTCCATGCACAGGTTGAGAACCACTACCCTAAGCCACTTCTATAAATGTCCTCTTTATTCACTTTTCTCCACATACCTAAAGCCTCAGCTCTGGGAGCGGGGAGGGCAGAGTCAGGCGGATCCCTGGACTTCACTGGCCAGTCTAGTCAATCAGTGAGGTTCCTGCTCACTGAGAGATCCTGTCTCAATAACCGAGTTAGAGAACAATAAAGAAAGACGTCAATTTTGACCCCTGGTCTTCACCTGCGCGCACACACACACACACACACACACACACACACACACACACACAAATATACACACAGACACAAACATATACACTTTTTTTTTTTTTAGCAATTTGATGGCTAGATGTATAGCTTAGGAGTACAAGGCTTGCACAGAATGTGTGAGACCCTAGACTCAATTTCCAGTACCAACAAAAAAAGGAGTTATTTTGTTTTTATTAATCTAGTGATTCTGTTCATTTTTCGTGTTGGGTTAATATGTAATTCTATGTAGATACAATTTTATGTAGAGTAAAATTTTTCCCTTTTGGTGCCCAACTCTGAGTTTTGGCAAATGCGTGCAGTCCTGTAGCCACCACAATCAAGGAACAGATGACTTCTGTCACCCTAAAAGGATTCTTTTTCTTTCTTAGGGGTCAGTTCACTCCCCACCTCAGGCCATAAAAACCACCTGTGCTAGTTTGCCAGGGCTGGCACACCAAAGTCCCACAGACTAGGCAGCTTATATGGCCAAAACATGTGATGTCATAGTTCTGGGATCTGGAAATCCAAAATCAAGGAGGGAGCAAAGTCAGTTCCTTCTGTGGGCTCAGAGGAAAAGACCTATTCTTGGCCTGGGAACTTGACTTATAGATGTCTTATTCTTGTGACTTTTTGTTTTATCTTCTTTCTGTGTGTGTCACTGTGTCCAGATTTCTGCTCTTACCAAAATAAAACATACAGGCTGAGCATGGTGGCACACACCTTTAATCCCAGTTTGAGGCTAGCCTGGTCCACATTTGGAGTTCCAGGACAGCTGGAACTACATTGTGAGACCCTGTCTTGTAAACAAACAAAAAGTGATTGTTCTGTATTCCTCTGGGTTCTATCACTGGGCTTCAAACCCAGAATAGAAAAAAAAATGTTCTCTAGCATCTTTAGTTCTAAAAAGGAAGGAAGGAAGGAAGGAAGGAAGGAAGGAAGGAAGGAAGGAAGAAAGGAAGGAAGGAAGGAAGGGAAAGAAAACAGAGTCTTTCTATGTATCTCTGGCTGTCCTGGAACTCCATATGTGGATCAGGCTGGCCTTTAACTCAAAGTGAATTATAGTGAGAAATCCAAGGAAGTCTGCTTAAAGGGTATAAGGAATTTATTAGGACATAAATTGGAAAAGACACCTCACTAAACAGAGTAGGCAAATCATTGCAGGTTCCTGGAAAGTTGAGGTCCTGTCCCACGCTGCTCCTGCTGCCCAAGGCCACGCCCCAGGGGCTGGTACTTCAAGGTCATAGGTAGAAAGGTATTCACTACATCTCCCACTTTTGTCAAATAAGCAAGTTCTAACCTAATACAAAACTATATACAATAGGAACAATTATCAAGTATTGTCCAGGAGAAGGGAAAGGTAATAACATAAACAAAATGGAAATACAACCAACAAGAATAACATCAAACAAGAGACATATACTAAATATACAGAAATGTCCAGACAACAAGTAAAGGCATGTTACAGAGATTACTCCAATAGCTGTCCTATCCTGAATATCTAACTTCAGTACCTAAAATGTTCTTAGATAAGATACAAGAGGATTATAACTATAACTATCTAGCCTTCAATCCCATCAAAGACCTGAGAAGGAAAATATTACCTAAGAAAACAGGAAGCGCAAACAAGCAATTTCTGAAAATTTCAAGAACGGACAGAGACAGCTAGCAGCCTGGACAGTCACCTAATGTTTCTCAGCACTGTTGGGGCATCTACTTTTGGCTACAGGCCTAGAATATCTAACAGACCATTTTCAGAAGCAGGAATTTTGAAAGACCATCTTACCCTGTCTTGGCAAGGTTCAATAGTCATTTTTCCTGGTGTCCTGCTCATCCGGAAAGGACAGTGTGCATGCTGTCAGCAGTCGAAGCAAAGGCAGTTCTTCGCCCAGCAGGCCATTTTGTGCCAAGAAGAAGACAAACTTCCAAACGGAGTGTCTTAGAAGCCCAACATTCTCTCAGGAGTAGCTCAGTGCTGCCAGAAGCAATCATGTCTCATGTCAACAGAATTCTAATTTATCAAAACATTTAAATGCCATATTTTCTATGAAGTGTTTGAAGATTACCTATCCATCTGACAGGTGTTTCTGTAAATCTGGAAACCCTAACTAATATAACTATAGATATGACAAGCATGGGTGACTATTAATCTGCAAGTCTTATCTACCTAAATAACCTGGAGACCAAGGCGTCACATTATCAAGGTAAACAATCTGTAAACAAATGTACAGTATAGGGACAATGATCTCAAATTTGTGACAATATACAAAATATCTTAATCAGAGATAAAGATGTATAGTGCAATGTGACATCAATATCCTTAATATATATCAATATACAAAATATCCTAAACAGAGGTAGAACATACATACAGTATGACAAATATAATTTTACATTTGTATCAATATACAAAATATTTCAAATAGGAGTGGGAATATATGTACAATATGACAATTATACTTTTGAATTTGTATCAATATACAAATTATTTTAAATAAGAATAGAAAAATAGTTTACATTTGTATCAATATATAAGAATCCATATCAGTGCAAATTATCTAAGTTTGCTAAATTAGTTTACCAGTAGATATAATAATCTACCTTAATATCCTATCCTATCTATTCCCCTTTTTTCTTCTCCAAAATAGAATCTTAAGTCTAAATTTTATTGTTCCACCCCAACCCTATTACAATCTATCTATAATCCTGAGAAAATAAAACCTTTTTGGAGAGGTCAGATATAGCAAGAAATCCAAGGGAGTCTGCTTAAGGGGTATAATGAATTTATTAGGACATAAATTGAAAAAGACAACTCACTAAACAGAATAGGTGAGTCGTCGCAGGGTCCTGGAAGGCTGAGGTCCTGTCCCATGCTGTTCCTGCTGCCTGAGTCAGTCTGCATCACCCAAGCCCAGGAGGGAGAGAAGAGGGTGAGCACAGGTGCCCCTCAGGTCTTAAGGGCAGCCCCGAGGCCACGCCCCAGGGGCTGGTACTTCAAGGTCATAGGTAGGACAGGTACCCACTACAGACAATGGCCAGTTTCTGCCTCCAGAGTGCTATGATTAAAAGGGTGTACCACCATGCCTGGCTTCTTTAGTTCTTTTGATGGTGGCTCTCATTCTTTGTCTCTGTCTCTGTCTCTGTCTCTGTCTCTGTCTCTATCTCTCTCTCTCTCTCTCTCTCTCTCTCTCTCTCTCTCTCTCTCTCTCTCTCTCTCTCTCTTTTGTCTTTTGAGACAGGGTTTCTCTGTGTAGCTCTGGCTGTCCTGGAATTCGTTCTGTAGTCCAGGATGGCCTTGAACTCACAGAGACCCACCTGCTTCTACTTCCCAAATGCTGGGATTAAGGCGTGCACCACCACCGCTAGGCTCCACTTCTCTTAATGTTATGCTTTCCCTGATATATATATATATATATATATATATATATATATATATATATATATAAAATGCCTTTGGACATTTTTTTAAGTTCCTGCTACACCCTCTAATTATTCCCTTCTATATGATCTGATCACTAATCTTGGTCCCTCACTGGTTATTTCTGTGAATGAAGAAACACACATCCCACCCAATTACCAAGACAACAGTCAGTTGCTTCTATGAAGAGCTTAGAATCTGTTCAGTTTTTCATTGTCTTCTGATTTTCTGCTATATATTGGATCAATTTAGAATGCGTTCCTTGAACAGTTCTTTCTGAAGATTTTAGTTGCCTGTCTTCATTTTGTAAATGCATTGTGACATTTATCATAGCCTGCTTCTTATTGTCTTTATTTACGAATTCAATAGTTTCCTACATTTTTGTGAGTTTACAGAGTTTTGTTTTTGCATTTTTCTGCTCTGTGAATTCTCTGTTTCCTCAGGAATCATTGCTTCATTTTCTCTTGGTTTCCTTCTTTGTGCTAAAAGCTTCCTGTAACCGTGGAAGGATTAAGGAGCCTATTGCAACTTAAGAATGAGGCCATGGAAAGTCTAACAGGGCATATTGTGAAAGAACAGTTTGTCATCAAACCAGCCTTTCCTTGAGAAGTTAACTGTCTTTTAAAAAAACAGCCAAGCCCTCCTGCTAGCTCCCAAATACCAAAACGTCAATCAATTTTCTTTTTCACAAGAGCAACAGGGGAACTTCAAGCATTCCTGAAGGCACAAAATAGAGAAATTTTAAGTGCAGCCACTAGGGCAGACTGAAAGATGCAAACAAAAGGTGGGTGATCCCCTAACAGAACCCCAAGCTGCAGACAAGTCCTGGACATAGCCAGTCATATAGAGGATGTTCTCATTGGCAGCGCGAGCCTAGAGTTACCCATGCTGGGATCTGCGGGCCACCAGCAGGATCCTCAGACAGGAGAGGAGAGAGCCAAGGTCCCAGATCAGTCCCAAGGAGAACAAGCTACAGTTTCTTCCTGGTTTATCATTATGTTCTCTGATAAAACAGCCCGATGCACTGTTTTATAAATGTAATTCGGTAGCCTCCCATAGGCCAAATTCTAAAGACACAATCAAATGCGATTTCATGGAAACCAGGAAGATGGGTCTGTGGCATAGATCTTTCCATTTTCCTAGAACTCACCACTTTTCCTGCGGCAGCAGAGTCTCTTTCCCGTTTCCAGCGGAGCAGATGTTCACTTCTTCCCCTCTCCAGTTTCAACCCAACAACTCCTCCACTTAAACTCACACACCTTAGGTCTTCCGGTGGCTGCAGTTTTGTCCCCTGGCTCCCACAATTTTGGCTTAATACGTGTGTCTTGGTGTTCTAAAGATCTACCCAAGTCCTACCTCGTGTAGCCCCACTTTGCTGTAAACTAAAAGACATTGGGGTGCTCAGTGTCATGAGTGGTAGGATCTTGGTTTGTGCTACATATCCAATATGCCATGGGTGTGTGTGTTACCATGAATATTCCTGGCATGCCCTGTTGATCCAGTTTGCACATCTGGGCTTTAGCTCAGGTATTTCCCCCTTATATCCCACAGACATAGTAAACATCCGCTGTGAGAGCTTTGAAACTTGTTCTAAGCTCTATATCGAGAATGGAAATTGTCTCCCAGATCTTCAGTTATTTATTTGTTTGTTTTATTTTATTTTATTTTATTTTATTTTTGCACCATGCCACCTCATCTGAATTCCAGGAACACCTATCAACCCCGTCTTCTATGCCCCTTTGGACAATGGGGATTGCTTTATGTTGAGAGGAACAAGGACTAAAGACTGAAGTGTTGGGATGTGGCAGGTCTCAGTCCAGGCGTAGTCTCATTTTAGGCAGGACATTGGAACACACGGTACTGGGACAGCAAGTTACCCAGGAAGGCTGCTTGTATGGACTGGCCAGTTCTGCATGGGACTTCACACAACAACCTCCCTCCCTTACGGACCACCTCTTTGGTTGAATTCAAACATACTTTATAGCTAAACTTATTTCAATTATGCTCCCCCCTCCAAAAAAAAAGCCCACAGAGCACGTCTCAGGTTTACACACACACAGCTCAGCATCTGGACCAGAGCTGAGTCAATGCAGTGCTGATTTTCAAGAAAAGGAGAAAATTAAGGCTAGGATGGTTGCTTGGCTGGTGGAGTACTTGCCTCACATGCACAAAGCCTTGGGTTCAATCACTGGCACAGCACAAACCCAGTCCCAGAAGCAAGAGGACCAGTTACACTGTTCAAGACCAACCTCAGTATATATACATATATATTGGTTTTTTCAAGACAGGGTTTCTCTGTGTAGTTTTGGTGCCTCTCCTGGATCTTACTCTGTAGACCAGGCTGGCCTCGAACTCACTGAGATCACGCTGCCCCGAGAGACCATATCTTAAAAAACAAACAGGTGGCCAGGCGGTGGTAGCGGCACACGCCTTTAATCCCAGCACTCAGGAGGCAGAGCCAGGCAGATCTCAGTGAGTTCAAGGCCAGCCTGGTCTACAGAGTGAGCTCCAGGACAGGCACCAAAGCTACACAGAGAAACCCTGTCTCAAAAAAAAAAAAAAAAAAAAAAAGAGTAAAATTAAATTCTAAAAACCGAAGAGCTTGGTGATGATCCCTCATAAACTCTAGAATCAATTAAAAGATGTATTTGGTATAAAAATAATTGTTTAGCACTTATTTAGTGGGAACACGCACGTCTCAGGCACATGAGATGGTCAGAGGACAAGGTGATGGAATTCTCTCCTGTCACCACGTGGGCCTCAGGTCTTAGGTCATTTCCCTCCCCCGCAGGGTCCTCTGCCAGCCCCAGCAGATGGTTTTGACTAGAAGCTAATCCATAATTAACTAATCGTTCTAAGTCGCTTTCCTTACATTTATCAGCGTGATGTGTCCGAAGCATGCCATTGAAAAACCAACTGCCTCCCCAATGGCATACATTAAGTTTGGGAGCAGTTTTTGTTTTGTTTTGTTTTGTTTAAAGCTTCCAGTTGTATCTGAGATTGAGCAGATTGTCTATGACTCTCCATCCCCAGCTTTGCCTCTCAGCACCACTCTGATGTTACCCAAGTGCCCCATTAGAACAAAGCACCTTTTTACTTGTTTATTTTTGCTTTGGTGGTGCTGGGACTTGAACTCCGGGCCTCTCACCTACTGGACAAACATTCTACCACTAATTGACATCCCCAGCATGAAATATCTTTTAAAAATGAAGAATGTGGTTTGCTGTCAGTCACGGTAAGCACAGCTTCAACGATGTAGCGCATTTGGCAGGCTGCTGAGGTGTCTGATGAGGTCTCAGCCTCAGGTCAATTATAGCCAACTGCTGGGTTAGATTTTGGCCTGTCTAAACTTAGCTGGTAAATTACATATGCAGCCCTCTCCCCCCCCCCCCCCAAGGAGCTGGGATACCTCCTGACAGAGGATTTTCCCTAAAGGAGCCAGCCCAGCAAGACGATTTGGTGCCAGAATCTTGATGGGAGGCCAAGAACAATTCTAAACCAAATGGTTATTTGTTGATCATATTTAATTTAAAAATATTCTGTGCTGGTTAGTTTTTAGTCAATTTGACACAAGGTCAGGTCATCTGGGAAGAGGGAACCTCAACTGGGGAATTGCCTCCACCAGATTGTCCTGCGCACATATCTGTAGGTCATTTTCTTGATTAATAATTGATGTGGGAGGACCCAGATCACTGTGGGCAGTGTCACTCAAGGGCAGTGGTCCTGCATAAGAAAGCAGGCTGAGCTGGGCAGTGGTGGTGCACGCCTTTAATCCCAGCACTCAGGAGGCAGAGGCAGGCAGATCTCTGTGACTTCGAGGCCAGCCTGGTCTACAGAGGGAGTTCCAGGAAAGGCACAAAGCTACACAGAGAAACCCTGTCTCAAAAAAAGAAAAGAAAGAAAGAGAGAGAGAGAGAGAGAGAGAAAGCAGGCTTGAGTAAGCCATGAGGAGCAAGCCAGTAAGCAGTGATCCTCCCTGGCTCCTGCCCTGACTTCCCTTTATGATGGACTGTGGTGGAGACATGTCAGTCCCATAAGCCCTTGCTTCCCTAAGCTGCTGGTGTTTCTCACAGCAGCAGACAGCAGACTAGAACACAGGATATGTGATGCAATCTTGTGGACAGAGAGGTAATAGGTAAAACCAAAGATCTGTGTTCTGGTTCTCTGTTGATGGGTAAAGGTCCTCATCCACCGGCTGGTAGAAAGTAGCAACTGTTTCTTCCTTTACAGAATCTGGACACAGCCTCATGCAGCCCTCTGGTTTTTAACTCTCTCAAGAGGCTGAAATCCAGGTATTATCCACAGCTTGGGTCTCAACTGGAGAGTGATCTGCTTCCAAGTTCACATGGTTGATAGCAAAACATGGCTGCCCGTGTCCTGCTGCCCTAACGGCTCCATTCCTTACAGGCCGATAGCAAGGTCACTCCGCTTCCCCAAGCATGGCTACTTAGTCACATATGAAAGCCCAGAAAGAGATTGAGACAGCCTGGTAGTAATATGGACATTATAAACACCACATGATACAATCAGAAATGACGACCCATCCTCTCTGCCTTATTCTACTAACGACAAGTCACAGGTGCCGTTTACATTCAAAGTAAAGAGAAAAGGGGATTACACAAGCCATAAATATTAGAGGTCAGGGATGATAGGGGGTTATCTGGGGGTTTCTCTGCCTCAAGCTGGAGGAGGGGACCGACATGGAAGCATGGATTTAGTCCTGCCTCAGGACAGCACACCATGAGGGGGAAAGGGCATTTAATAGTGGCAACTTGTGCGCCAGAGAGTACAGGGTACCTAGGTTGATTTAGGGGACAAACTGAGGCCAGGTCATGCTAAAAACAAGCTTTAAATTCTTTGTACTTCATCTATTCCTTCTTTGGGTGTAGGACCAGCCTTATAACGAAAAAACCCAAGTTTCAAGTTAACAAATGTACATGACCACATGGTGGCAGCAGACACCAGGAGATTGTGTTTCGAACTTTTTCCTCTATGTGAGAACAAGCTTATTTCCTTTTATGGCAACTCAGTTTCCTCTGTCTGATCCTTGAATGGGAAAAAAGGTGTTTCTCCTCCTCCGTTCCCAAAGCACTGTTCCTAATCTGTTACCACAAAGAGCAAGGGCTGTGTCCTCACAACTCCTAGAGCGACAGCGAAAGTCCTGGGGAGGAGCAATGAGACCCCCTGAAACAGGGACTTAAGACTTCAATGCTACAATACTAACAGCCCCAGACATCTAAGTCACGACCATATCACGGTTGGTGTGGTGGGAAGCCAGTCTTGTTCAGAGTTAGTCCAGAATTAGTGCCCTTATACAAGAAGCTCCAGATACTTGCCCACTTCCCCCATGTGAAGATTCAGTGAGAAAGGCATCGTCTGTGAAGCAGGAAATAAACCTTCATTAGACATCGTATCTTCAGGAACCCAGGACTTGCCAGGCCTCAGAACTGTAAGGTAGGTAGATGGTATATGGCATTTTGTTTTAACGGTGTGAACAGGCACGGGAAACTGTAGTGATACATTTTTATGAAAGTATCTCTTGCATGAAAAATAAAAGTTATTTTCCAGATCTTGCCAACAAAGTTAATAAGATGCCTTGAGATCATTCAAGACTACATGATTAACCTGCTGTCCTACTGCGTACTGGACCTATTTAAGTTTAACCTGCTTTTGAGAGAACGAAGTAACCACTTTGGGTTGTGCATGCAATCGGCTTCAACAACTGAAGTTAAATGACAGCTTTAATCTATTTTTAGAGTTTTATTTATTTTCATTTTACATGCATGAATATTTTGCCTGCGTGTACGAATGTGCACCATGTGTCTGGTGCCCATGTAGACCCACAGAGAGTGCCAGATCCCATGGATCTGGAGTGACAGATGGTTGTTAACTGTCATATGAGTGCTGGGAATTGAACCCAGGTCCTCTGCACAAAGAAAGCGCTCTGAACTGCTGAGTCAACTCTCTAGCCCTCCACAGCTTTAATCTTAAGTTATGTACTCTTCCACGTCCCTGATCCAAAATTATGGATTTATGGATATAGGTATGTATTGTGGTAACCACTTGCCAGAAACGGCAAATAAGTTGAAAGCAACCTTAAAACAAATATCCACCATAAGTTTTGCAAACAGCATGGAGAAAGCTTGAGAATGTATGTTTGCAGTGCTGAGCGCTTTTGGGTCCGTTGGATCAGTAAAGTGACCTCTTCCCTTGCGAAAAGACGTCTGCAAGGAAGCTTCAGCCCTTTCTCAGGCCATGTGCTCTGTTGTCCAGTAAATGCAGAGCAGAGCCCTCTGTGAGGGACAAACAACAGACTACAGACCTGTGACTACAAACCACAGACAGATTGAAGATCAGGGAAAGAAGCGAACATATTAAATTTGTGCTTGCCCTTGGCCAAACTCATCCAAGAGAAAGTGGCTTGTTTTCATTCCCTAATGTGACATGGATGCAGTTTGGTGCCCTGAGGTTATCTTTACTGCATTAGCTGGTGAAGGAAATGAGCAGAGGCAGGAGCATGTCACCTCCTGTTCTGCCTGCCACCCAAGTTCTGTAAATGTGAAATTGGAGGTGACCAGACTCTGAGGATCATTTTGGACACAGAGCCCCAGAGCTTGGCAACTAGTCAGATTAGAGTTGGCAAGGAAGACAGAAACACTATTTGATCAAATGCCTCTTCAGCTTTCTGTGGGATCAGTTCCTAAAGCCTTCAGATTTCCTCAGGTTGATTATAGCTGTAATAATTATATTAAATTATAGTAAAATGAGGGCTGAAAATACTTGGAGTTTTGTTTATTTATTTAATTATTACTTTTATGCCCGGCTGGCCTCAAACTTACTATGCTTCTCAAGGGTCTCCTGCTTCTACCTCCCACATATTAGGATTATAGGCATGTGGCATCACACATGGTTCATGTACTACTTGGGGGCTAAACCCAGAGCTTTTACTTGCTAGGAAAGCATTCTACTAACTTATTGCCAGTACTGGCCCCCAAATATCTTCTTTATCAGATTATGACAAATTCAGGATTTTCCTATAATAATGGTAATGTATAAAGTGCATTTGGCTCATATTCAGGTTAACCTACTTAACTGAATCAAAAAGGGGTCAATGGAGAAGATTTATTTTTTCAAGTGGTAGTCACAATTTCCTTTGAAGTATGTAGCATGATTAAAAATGCATTAAGAAGACTGGAGAGATGGCTCAGTGGTTAAGTGCACTGGCTGATCTTCTGGAGGTCCTGAGTTCAATTCCCAGCACCTACAGGGTGGCTTACAGCTATCTATAACTGTAGTTTCATGAATTCCAAAGCTCTCTTCTGGTGTGCAGATGTACACGCAGATAAAGCACCTAAATAAATAAATGTATTAAAACCATTGCAAACACATGGGATTATATTTACTGTGGGCTCTAAGTGGCTATTGATTAAAATTGAATATAATCAATGAGATCATTGCAAGCCTGTCATTCATCATGATGGAAGAATGACAAAATAAATAAATAAATAAATGATTCCTGCTGCAGATGCCCTTCCAGTCAAGGTCAGAGGCCAATAACAACAGAAAATAATTAGAAAGCAAGTATAAGATAGAGTGTAATGCAAAAAAAAAAAGATAGCATGGAAGAGAGAGTAGTGAATGAAAGTTTCATGAGAAGAATGTCTTGAAGTAGATGTTGAACATGGGTAGCCGCATTGTCTTCAAATCCTCCTTCCCAAACACGTTTCCATCAAATCTACGCTTAAATGATTCCCACACTTTTCCTGGTAACCATTTTGTTCCCACGGACTTCTCTCTTAGAACCCCCTTTCTGCTGCTGAACTGGAGACTGGTCATTTTCTGGGCTGCTCCACAGAGGTCAGAGGGACCTCATCTGGTTGATGCCTTGAGTTAAATTTTCTTCAGAAATTTCTAGACCCAAAATATGCATTTCTATTTTTGGTCCAAACTCCAAAGGGGCACATGGCAACTCTTCTCCAAATTCTATCATCATGCTGCCTCGACAGGTCCGAGAGGACATGCTGGTTCTGAAGCTTGGCCAGCAACCATCTGAAAAACAGATGCTCCTGCTCACAGGCTTAGCAGTTTCTTCCATTAGGTCTCCTAGAGCAAGACCACCTTTGACTGCAGGGATGCACACACACACACATACACACACACACACACACACACAGAGAGAGAGAGAGAGAGAGAGAGAGAGAGAGAGAGAGAGAGAGAGAGAGAGAGAGAGAGAGTTCGGCACTCCTCCCAAGGCAAATTAGACTCCCCAGTGACTTAGTTTTGACAAAACCCTGGACTCCTCCAGGCTTCCCCCAAACACTGGCAAGCAGGTATGAGGCCTGCTCAGTATTTCTCTTCAGAATATAGAATATAGAAAACTAAATTCTTCTGGACTTTATACATAATTATGGAAGAGTAGGAAAAAAAACTCATAGCCATCCTATGATACCTAGAATCCTGTTATACTGAATTTACCCAAGCGATCAACCACGTGTGTGCCCTTGACCTCTGTAGGGGGCAGTGTAGAACACAGATCATCTTCAGCAGAAAGAGACTCTAAGAGAAAGGTGTCTCTTTACACAGAAAGTGCTGGAATTGTTTAAGGGTAAGTTGGCTTAACATGTATTTAGGGATGAGGGTTTGAACAGATTATATTTTAAAAACTGAGAGTCCAGACCTTTCAAACAGAATGGGATATCATCTGGGGACAGCAAGGGTATCCAGGCCACTCAGTCCCTGCCTCAGACCAGTGTTCTAGCTTTACCTGGCTCACCCAGTACCTTGCCGTTACTTCGTTTTACTCCTGTTAGTGTTGTTATTTGGACCACTCTGTGATTCGGAATGAGAGGAAGCAACAGACAATCTTGTTTTGTTTTTGTTTTTTTGAAACAGGATCTCATTGCAGCTCTGGCTCTCCTGAAACTCACTCTGTAGACCAGGCTGGCCTCGAACTCACAGAGTCGCCCCCTGCCTCTGCCTCCCGAGTACTGGGGTTAAAGGCGTGCGCCACCACTCTGCCCAGTTTCAATCTTGAGCTTCCGTTGTTGTTCTGCAAAGTCAATCGAGTAAGATCAGCGCCGCCTCACCTCGGAAGAACACGTGAGGATTTGTTATTCTCTTCACGAAGGCAGACTGTCTTCTTCCTAAAGCTGGAGCAAGAGGAATTTTGCCAAGGCAACTTGAGACCTAAGAAGGGAGAAACTAGTACCCTGCCTGGCATTGCCAACCCATGGCCTGTGAGCTATTGTGACTGACAATAGGTAGCTGCGACCTTCTTTTTGCGTGTGTGTGTGTGGGGGGGGGGGGGGGTTCAATTTCTTTTATAACTCAGTTATGAGGTTATCAAACATGAACTTTGCAGGTAATAACATACTTTTTCAGTGTCAAAAGGTCGGCAGACATGCTTGCTTCTCCTTTCTTCTCAGATCTGGAGACAGGGCACTCTGATGGGTTGTGGTTCATCACAGTAGGAGTCTTTGGGTTTCTTAGGTACAGTCATCACAGAAGCATGAAAAAGGGACCAATTCCTGGCACTGAGCCAAGACAAAGCCTGCAGGTAGTATTTAAAGGCATCTGGCCCAATCTGGCCCACCTGGGCGCAAATATGCACCCAGGAGAAGTCAGGGCTGTGGAGGCTGGGTTACTGGAATCCAATCTGTAGGGGTTAGGAGTTAGCAACAGAAAGTCGATGAACTAACAGACTGCAGAATCTAAACAGAGGCTGCCCTCCTGGAGAGATTCGGCAGATTTTCACTCTAGGAAAAGTGGCTGAGGGGAGAAATGAGATAAGCAATGGGGTTGACGTTGGGCTCAGCTTCAGCAGACCCCCTTTTCAACAAGAATCACACCAAGGGAGTGAGAGTCTGTGTACTGGGGTGCAACTGCTCCCGGTATGCCAGTGCCTTGGAAGACGTAAGACAAGACTTACCTCACAAATAGAGTATAAACGTAGAAGAGAAAAAGAGAGAGACACACACTGGGGGGGGGGATACATACATACATATATAATATACATATACATACATAGTTACATAGATATACAGATACACAGATACGTAGATTTAAATAGATACATAGATAGATATGGTAGTATACTTCCACCTTGAGTGAAAACTTTTAAACAAAACAAGCTCAGTCAATCACCCACACCCTCACTTGTTCAGAAGTGCTAACTGTAAAGGACACAGGATTCCTGGGCAAGTATAAGGAGGTTTTGGGGGAAATGGCAGATTTGCTGCCAATGTAAGCTTGTAGATCTCAGGGCCGAGTGCTGTGGAACACTAACAGCAGCTATTTTTACCCAAGCTTTAAGAGCATTCAACTTGAGTATGTTCTTAAAACTTTAATTTTTGGTGCTGGGGGCTAAGTCTAGGACCTTGCACATGGTCTCTCTCTCTCTCTCTCTCTCTCTCTCTCTCTCTCTCTCTCTCTCTCTCTCTCTCTCTCTCCTCTGTGTGTGTGTGTGTGTGTATGTGTGTATGTGTCTGTCTATCTCTGTGTCTCTCTGTGTATATGTGTGTCTGTTTGTGTGTGTATTTATGTGTATCTGGCTGGCTCTCTTTCTCTAATATTAGGGTTTAAAAAGAAGGTTTCACAACTAAAAATAACAGGGTTAACACGGTGTTCTTCCACACGCACAGGCAGCCTCTGTCCACCTAATACAGCTGTCTGTTGAAATCTGCCAACAGAATGGTTAAAAATAGACGACTGGTCTCCCCAGTCAGGGTGTGTTACATGACTGATTTATACAGTGTTCCACATTTATTCGTCTATATTAGTTATCTCCAAGTATCCTTGCTTGTGTTCCTGGAAGAGAAATTTGAAAAGGTTTATGTCCTTCACATACTGTCTTCAGGTTGGCCATTTAACATGTTTTATGTTTAGATGATTAAAAAGTTTATTTGTCCATGGGTCACTATTACATTATAACAAGAATGAGTCAGGATTTAGATATCCCTGTTTTCCAGTTGTATCTTCAGTACCAAAAATAAACCTTTGTTCTTACAATGGGAGATGAGCATGAAAGTGCTGCTAGAAATAGCCCCCCATTTCCATCAAAAATTGATTTTCAATGAGCTACTTAAATAACAAAGTACTTAGATACAATGTAAATTTTAATAAAAACAATGAACTGGAAACTACCTGGTTTACAAAAATGTTTATTACACTACCATTCAGATAACTCATTTCCAGACTTTCTTTAAAAAAAAAATACACAAGAAAGGTTTTATCTAAGCTTACCAAATTTTTATTAATTTAATTGCTTTTCTTTCTTTCTCTCTTTCTTTCTCTTTTTTATTTGTTTGTTTGCTTGTTTTGTTTGTGTTTTTGAGACAGAGTTTCTCTGTGTAACCACCTTAACTGTCCTGGAACTCAATCTGGACCAGGTTGACCTCAAACTCACAGAGATCCGCCTGCCTCTGCCTCCCAGGTGCTCCAATTAAAGTCCCTGCACGACCACCACGCAACAATTTGTTTTTCATTGACTTGGAAACACTTTGTTGCCTCAATAAAATCAGATGAAACTGATATCAAAATAATACTAAATCAGAAATTGTGCATTCAAAATCTTTTTCTTGTTATTTTGGATGGACTACAAATTTGGAACTAATTATATTCTTGGGACAAAACGAAGTGCTTTTAAAAAGGTCTCATGGGCCGAGTGTGGTAGCACATGCCTATAGTCTCAGCAGTTGGGAGGCTGAGGCAGGAGGATTAGAAATGGAAGACCAGCCCGGGCTCTATAAAATCTCGCCTGAAATACAAAGACAAGGGGCTGTAGAAACGGCTCTCCAGAGTCTCGAGTTCATTTCCCAGCATCCACATCAGGCAGCTCACAACCACCTACAACTCTAGCTTCAGGGGACCCTACAAACTCAAAAAAACAGCAAGCGAAGGAACAACAAAAGAAAAACTCTACCAACTTAAAGTGTCTGGAACAAGAAAAAAAAATCACAAGATCTTTTATTTTTCTGTGAAAGGTATTCAGAGGGCAGGGCTCTCTGATGGATACTCGCTCTGGTTTACTAGGAAGGAAATAGCACTCGCCATTGCCTTCTGACAGAGCAAGTGTGATAACGATCTTAACGGCTTGAATCTCTGGCTGGATTTTTGTGCTAGTTAGTTAGAGGAGGTGCCTGGAAGCTAATTGGTTACCTAGAGATGAGAGAAAACACAGGACATTGTAGTTCCTGTAAGACAGAAATGGCGTCATCCGCCTCACAGGAAGCTGAGCTCAGCTGCAGTTTCTCCCACTGGTTGCGTGGGGATTCTTGGTTCCAGATGGTCTGTTGGTTCAGACAGCCAAGAATTAGCCACTGGGCTAGAGAGAGGGAACTGCATGTGTCCTTCCGTGAATGGTAGTGTTGTGGGACTCTTTCTGAAATCAGCACCCGACACCAATGAGAGCAGAAGAGGGGAGACGTCGCCAGGGGAAGTCAGATGGCTCCTGAAGAGCCTTAGCGGCTGGTCCACTTTGCATTTTTATTTTATTCTCAAAACCAGGTGGGGTAGGCAAATCAGGCTTGACAGAGGCTCACACAGCGGTCAGCAGGTTGTTAAGGACAACGATCCATTGTTTTAGCTTGTTTTCCAGGTCGTCCTGTTCCAGGCAGCGAGTCATGCTTGGCAAATAGGCAGCACAGCAGTGTCTTAAGTAAGCTACTAAGTAAATCAATAAATTGGTATCTAATAATTGGTCGTTTGTACCTTATTCTACTTCAGCATGCCAACTATCTTGTTCTAGGTGCATTTTAGCATTCTCTCGCTATTGCCTCACCCATCCTGTGTGGGCTGCAGGGAAAATGAAGAAACAGGATATGGTTTCGGAATGGAGGAGTCTTAGGAAACAAGCCATGATGTTGTTGGTGCTTATCACACAAATTGTGACTTAAGTTTAATTCATAGAGCGTATTTCTGAACAAGATTGTAGTTGTATAAGCAAAAACAATGCATGCAGAAATACCTGAATTCCAGGATGGCAATATATTCCATCACGGTTTCTTTTTTTAAACCCTGTGTATAACAAAGATGATAAAAGTCGAGGAAAAAAAGTTAAAGTGAAAGAAGAGAGCCAGTCCCATAACATCACCCTCTGTCCTCCACAGGTACAGAATGCTGTGCATCCCGACAGGTTAAAAAGGATAATAGATGAAAATTTTAAAATAGTAAAGCAAAGTGACAAGTGCAGTCTATAATCCCAACACTTTGAAGACTGAGACAAAGGATTGCAAGTTCAAGACCAGTCTGAGCTGGAATGTTCAGACCAGCCTGGGCTCAAGTCCTTGTCTCAAGAAACAGACAACACATAAAAGGAAGGAGGGAAGGAAGAGCTTTTCCTTAAATGGTTTGCAGTCATAGAATAAAATGGCAAAGCCCGAGGCTGAAACACAAAAACACAGCCACTGCTGGACCGACATTTCTAAGGTTCAGAATTTCTATGTCGTGGCACATCAAACAACAAAAACTGAGCTTCACTGTGACAGCCACAAACCAAGTATTGTCTACAAGTAAAAAGTGCTGTGAAGCCGGGCGGTGGTGGCGCACGCCTTTAATCCCAGCACTCGGGAGGTAGAGCCAGGCGGATCTCTGTGAGTTCGAGGCCAGCCTGGGCTACCAAGTGAGTTCCAGGAAAGGCGCAAAGCTACACAGAGAAACCCTGTCTCGAAAAAAGAAAAATGTGCTGTGAACCTACCCAAAACCACAATATTGAAATTAGGGATGTCACACTTTTTCTGATGGAATTCAGCGGTAGGCAGAAACTGGACATACAGGTACCAGAGAGGGAGATACCGTGGGGGAAGAAAGAGGCCTCAGGACTGTCAGAGAGCAAATGTCTCCCCTGGAAGCTAAAGTCATGCTTTATTCCCACAAACAAAACATTTTTGGACAGTGGTTGTGAGTTAGCCAGAAGGCAAATTGTTGAAGAGGGTGAGGGAGGAGGATTTCCATTTCCAGGCCAGCCCGGAATGCACTTTTATTTAGTGCCGGGTGTGTCAATTCATAGTTGTAATTCCAGCAGTTGGGAGGCTGCTGCAGGAGGATGGCTGCAAGTTTGACAATGTAGCCTACATAGTGACTTCCAGGCCAGCCTGGATATAGAGTGAGACCCTGTCTCCAAAAACACAGTAAAACAAAAATCACTGAAGGGAAATGTGGGAAATGTGAGGGATTTAAAAGAAAGAGGCATATTACTCTAGCAAAATAAGAGAGGGACAGCGTAAGGGACACAACGTGACAAGTTTTAGAATTTTTAAAAAATTTATAAAACGGTCAGCAGATGTCAGCAAAGTAGAAAGTTGAGTTCCCTAAATATGAAAATAGGGGGGTAGCAAGGTGCCTCAGCAGGTAAGTACTTGCCAGAAAGCCTGGCAAATGGAATTGGGTACCTGAGACACATGTGAAAGAAAAGAACAGACATGTGCAAATTGTCCTCTGACCGCCACACATATGCTGTGGCACATGCACACCCACACATACACACAAGTAAGTAAATAAATAAATAAATGCAATTTTAAAAAATGGAGGTGTAAGGAGACATAGATTGTCGGCTTAAAAGCATGCCTAGTGCTACTCACATGTGAGCGTGTTATCATGTGAAGATGCTGTTAAGATAGATTTTTTTGACTCAGCAGTATACCATCAGGCCTGGGATTCCGCATTTTTTTTAATGTACATTGGTTTTTTGCCTGTATGTATATCTGTGTGAGGGTGTTGGGTCCACTGGAACAGGGATTATACACAGCTGTGAATTGCCATGTGGGTGCTGGGGATTGAATCCAGGTCCTCTGGAAGAAAAGCCAGTGCTCTTAACCACTGAGCCATCTCTACAGCCCTGGGATTCTGCATTTTTAGCAAGCTTCCAAGTGGTGCCAGTGCTGCTGGGCCCAGGACAACACTTTGAGTAGCAAAGACCTGATAACCCCTAACTTACTGCAGCATCCTGGGAACCCGAACAGAGACTCTCTGCATTCAACTATGAACTGTGTAGACTGTACCAAGGTGAGGAAGGGGGGAAATAAAGCTTTACTTGTCAGTTATTAAACTGTTACTTTTCCATAATGACCATTAACATAACTCTGCCAGGAGAATGTCTGTGGAACTTCTGATATAGCCCCAGTGTGTGCTTACCTGATGACATGCCATGAAAATACATGGGGGATTATCATAAAATTCAGTGGCACATGTTTTACACATGCTTAACATGGAAATTCCACAGCGGTGAATCTGTGGGCTTACATGAGCAGAACTACTAAAGTCTCAGATAAAGCACAGGCTGTGTAAATTGAACCATGTACCCAGGTGCCAAAAGAGTGTTTCTTGCTCTCTGCCCACTTGTGCTCTGGCCATCAAGGAAGACTGGAGTCATTTGATCAGCATACTGAGCCCTGCCAAGAGCCTGGAATACATTAAGGAATCTAGAACAAGCTGGTTCCCCCCACGCATCATGCATCATGCTTGGGTTACGTTCACTGACCTATTAAGTCGCAAGTCTTCTCCCCAGACTCCATGCTTATGTTCTCACCATGATTCCCTGTCTTGTAAACTGGGCAACTACTTCAGTCCTAATTTGTGTTCCAATTCTGCAGCTAAGTTTGCAGAGTAGCAAAGAACCCTTGACAACTGACTCCTGAGCCCCCTGGGAGTATAGCCAGCCCTGTAGCCCCTTCCCAAACTCTTCACTCTAAATGCTATTGGTATATCTGTTACCTGTGCTCTAACGCCAAGCGTTTGTCTATGTGATGAAACTTAGGGCTAGAATCACCTTGCTAGATGGAATTCTTGCCTGTGTGAGCCAGCCTTGGTGGGATTCATACTGTCTCTGACACCATGCTGGTTTAGTCCACAAAAAAAATAAAAAATAAAAAAATTAGTCAGATGGCCCAATCATTACCCCCAGGACTTTGTTATTTCCATGATTCCTTTGTGACCATGCCAGAAGTTTAAGAACTCTGATTTCTAGTTGCCCTCTGCTAGCCACTTTGAATTCTAGACCTCAATTTTCTGCCTTGTAACATGGAGTTGAGAAATGTCTTTTGTACAAGATAATTAAACTATAAACACCACAATGCTTGGAAAATCTCTAAAGTACTGTCCAAGTATCAAATATTATCACTAAGATCACAGGTTTAACTTAGTAGATGAATAAATTACTTTAAATAGCAACGTCTCCCAGCCAAGAGAAATAAAATAACTCTTCATACCCCATTAGATCTTTTAAACCCTAAGACCTAGGGGACCTACTTGATTTCTAATAAGGACACCAAATAAAATGCAAAGAATCTGTGGGTCTAGAGAGAGCTGGCTCAGTGGCTAAGAGCATATCCTTGTCTTCCAGAGGTCCCAAGTTCAGTTCCCAGAACTCACATTAGGTGGCTCACAGCTGCCTGTAACCCCAGCTTCAGGGAATCTGATGCCTCCTTCCAGCACCCATGGGCAACTGCACTCATATGCACATCCCCACGCACATATACTTATAATTACAAATAAAACTAATCTTTCTAAAAGCTGTGACAAACTTGCATATGCTTAAGTCCTCTCGTTGGCACCAGTAATACTAACCACATGTTTCCTTGCCCGAAAGTGAATTCAGTACTGTCAGCACTTAGACTTTTCCTGTGTTTCATATGATAAACAAACTAGATTGTTATATGAGGTCATTCAATTCACTTAGGAAACATCCAGAAAATACACAATAATTAAACTGTCAAGGAAATTGGCCATCCAGAGATGATATAATCTGCAGCAAATTTAACATATGAGAAGACAGTTTACTTGTAGGAAATTTAGGAAATGCATATAAAAATTATAAACTGCCCTCACAATGCTCATAAGCTAATATATTTAATATTTTTCACAGATGCTAAGAAACTCCATTTTGATCTAAGTTCACAGTAACTCAAATGAAGATATGAACGCAAGATACCCAGGAGACTAGGACTAAGAGATTTTGGCTCTATTTGTTTCCATTTTTGAGAAACATGTCACTAGTCAGGGTGGAGTAGAACTCATCATGTAGCTCTAGTGGCCTCAAAATCAAAATCCTCCTGCCTCAGCCTTCCAGGCCTTGAAATTACAAGTATATGCCACCACCCCAGTCTCTCACGTTATTGTTTTAACAGTAGTGAGCAAAGTCCCTGTTGAGTCTGTAATGAGAGAGAGAATGGCTCTGAAAAGCATCCTGAAGCTTCCCACACAGCCTGTTCCACAGCAGAGGACCCGCTCCTCACCGGAGGGTTATGTAATAGATTCAGTGTCCACACTAAACTGAGGGTCAGCACTTCCATCCAAGGCTCCAGGACTTCTGTAAATTCTACAGGAAAGAGTGGCTTGCTGGAAGTCTCATATGCCAGAAGGCTTTCCCATGCCTCCTTGTCTTGATGAGTGGAGATATGCCAGAATTTTCTTTCACTTTCTACATAGTGAATTCCAGGCCAGCTGGGGCTACATAGTGAGATCCTATCTCAAAACAACAACAACAACAACAACAAAAAGCCATTGTGTTGAAACAAAATTAAAGCTATCAGAGTGGCTTCTCCATACAACTAGTGTCTTGGTGGGTTTGGGCATTGTCTTTCTGTTCTCTAGTGTTCTTTTTATGCTGTTCTTCCTTTTAAACAGTACAGAATTATGAACACAACAAAGTTCTCTGGCACTATCATCTCAATGTTTCTGTTAAGATGGAACACAAGGCGGGCCGGAGAGATGGCTCAGCAATTGAGAGCACATGTTGCTCTTGCAGAGGACCTGGGTTTGGTTCCTCAAACTTGCATGATCATTCACAACCATCTGGAACTCTAGTTCTAGGGTATTTGATGCCCTTTTCTGATTTCTGTGGGTGCTTGACATACACATGCTACATATACATACCTACAAGCAAAGCATCGATACATTTAATAAATAAATAAACAAATAAATAAACAAAAGTCATAACACAGAAGAACTATAGCATGCTTCACATTTTCATTGCTTTTTAGATTTTATTTTACTTTTTCTCCAAAACATGTTTTCTACTTTTATTTATTCTTTGAAATTTTTTATGCATGTATACAATATATTTTGATTATATCATTCCCTCACTCTTCCGCTCCATCTCCCCCTAGGAATTCCCCACCTCATTTTGCTCACTTCATATCTTCTGTCTATAATTTTTTTTTATTTTTATATTTCTTTATTTTATGTGTGAGTGTTTTGCCTGTGTGTATATATGTGCAACATGTGCATGCATGGCGTCCAAGGAGATCAGAAGAGGGCATCAGTTCCCCAAAACCTAGAGTTAGGGATGGTGTGAGCTATCATGTGGGTGCTGGGAACTCAGGTCCTCTGCAAGAACAACAAATGCTCTTAATCACTGAGCCATATCTCCAACACCCTATTTATTTATTTTTTAACCCACTGAATCCAATTAGTGTTGTCCATATATGATGTGGGTAGGCAGACTTCTTTCCCACCCACCAATTCCCAAATAACCACAAAGAGGCTTAATATTAATTATAAATGCTTAGCTAATAGCTCAGGCTTGTTACTAACTAGCTCTTACAACTTAAATTAACCCATTTCTATTAATCTATGTGCTGCCATGTGACTCATGGCTTTACCTGTCCTCTAGAATGTCTTGCTACCTCTGCTTCTCCTGGGGACTCCTCAGACTTCACCCTTCTTCCTCCTAGGATTCTTAGTTTGGCTCTCCTGCCTAACCTTATCTTGTTCATCTATCGGCCAGTCAGATTCTTTATTAAACCAATCATAGTGACCTATATTTACACAGTGTAAAGGAATATTCCATACATGTGTGTGGTGTCATCCACTGGAAATGAGGAACCTACCAGTGGCCACACTCCTAAGGAGAAGTGATTTTCTGTCCCTTAGCAGCCATCAGGTGTCAATATCTCCTAGGCTGGGGTGGGGTTTGGGGGGTGCCTTTCCTCTCCATGCTAGAATTTTAAACTGATTCGATCTCATTCAGGTATTATATAGTAACCAGGGTTATGAGTTTAGGTGTGTAACAGCACATCATATCCAGATGACAAAATTCCAAAGCACTCTGGCTCTTGCATTCTTTCTATCTCCTCTTCCATCATTTTCTCTGAGCTTTTGAGTGAAGGTTGGTACAGATGGTCCATCTACATTGGAGCACTCAAACCAATTTATTCTCAGCACTTTGAACAGTGATGCATCTCTGCTTTAACTGCTACCCACTGGGAAAAGAAGCTTCTTTGAACCAAGTTTGGGAGCAACACAAATCTATAGATATAAGTACAAATATTAAGAAGGCTATTTTACAACATGACCATTTAGAAAAGCAACCTCATAGGCTTTGCCCTAGGACCTATGACTTCCCAAGCCAGGGTTTCTGGACACATTTACAGTATCAGGCATGAAGTTCCCCCTGTGGAGAGGGCCTCAAATCCAGTCAGAGGAGCATTTGGTTACCCCATTAACAGTCTTTCCATACTGCAGCAGTGGACTCATCTTGGCTACCAGGTTGGTATTGCAGCGTGGAGGGTCCAGTGCTGGGTTAGACCACTGACATCTTTTCTCCCCCAGCAGTCTGGACAGCATCTTGAAACACTGAGAAAGCCAGCCAGCAGAGAGAGTTTTCTGGCCAGTTCAAGAGTGATTTTTCTGTGTCCTGCAACTGAAGTGTGTGATGTTTTCAGCAACAGGGTCATATACTGTTTTAGTTAGGGTGGGCAACCAAGAGCAATGATAATAGCCTTCATTGAAATTTATGTTTACAATGTCAAAGAATTAAAAGCCTGATAAATCAGAGATAGACCAATATGGATTCCAGGGAATATAATAACTAAATGTGGCATGATTAACAAAACACGCCCAAAGTCTAAATTTTGAACTGGATCAGAATGTAATGTACATTTCATACATTTGCATTTCAAAATACCATGCTTACTAAATTAAAACTTCATACACACACACACACACACACACACACACACACACACTTAACAAGTGTAACTTCATTGTGTTTGAAACTCTACAATCTTTCCAATAAAACACTTAAAAAAGCAAAGAAAACATGTCTAGTATTTTTTTTCATGTAACCAGTGAGCAGTAATATGCCTGGACAGGTCATGTAACCCAGGTTCGTGGAATAAACTATCCCAAGGGCTGATTAACCTGACTTCATGTTTTGCTGATTTCCTATTCTGTTGCGTTCAGCATCTACCACCCCTTTGCTACTGTGTAAGCAGGAAAGTGACTCTCATAGTCACAGTAAACTGAGAAGAGGGCTTTTTTAAGCCTCCAGCAGTTAAAATAGATTGGCCTTTGTGGTCACACCACTGACCTTTCCTGAGTTTACTTGACAGGCAGTGAAAACCTCTGGCAAGTGCTCTGGTGAGGTAGTTTATTCTGGCCATCGAATCACACAGCAGGCGTATCACTAATAGATTATACTTCATCTAATTTTACCTTCATATACTATAGTATGCACTGATCTATATAAAACCAACACCTACTTTGAGAAGCTAATCAAAGTACATTTAGTTCTAGCTCTGGCTTTACATTCTATTTCCCACCTACTCGCCGTTTATCGACCTGCCTGTTCAGATTTGAATAATTCAGGAGTCTATATTGCTTTGAAAGGAGTAAGCAATCAATAATGACATGGTGAAAAGAAAAAGGACCGTCCTCTTTTATAATCAATTCTGAATCTTCCAATACTCTGAAGCCAAATGATGTAACTGCTTACTTTTGCATTATTCATAGAACCCAACCTCATATTTATGTTTCCCAGTAAGTTAACTAGGAAACCTAGTGAGTTTGAGGCATGCACTCTCTTGGGATGAAGAGAGAGGGGGAAGGGCCAGAGTGCGGGTCCGCTGCTGCTGTTTGAGTCCCGCCCAAGAGGTTAAGTACTTGCTACACAGTAGCCTGTCCTGAGAAAGGAGACGTTCTCCTTTCAAGCTCACTCTGAGTAAGAGACAGATGTCTATGTCAGGAAACCTGATGTGCAAATTCTGCCACGGCTGACACGCTTTCCATCCTTATGACCTTGGCAAAGAATGGGCAAAATTAGTTATTAATTCATCTCCAAGTCATAGTTGAGAAGATTATCTTAAAACTAACCAAAATAATTAAGAAAGGTGCTGCTTGGGCTGGAGAGATGGCTTAGGGATTAAGAGTGCTGACTCTTCTTCTAGAGGACTGGAGTTCAATTCCCAGCCCCTACATGGCATTTCACACCTGTCTGTAACTCCAGTTTCAGGGGACTGTAGCTAGAGTTTTCTTGCCTGGCCCACGGTCAGTGCAAATCTCTCTCACCTGCCAGTCTCACAGCCGCTCAGACCCAACCAAGTAAACACAGAGACTTACATTGCTTACAAACTGTATGGCCGTGGCAGGCTTCTTGCTAACTGTTCTTACAGCTTAAATTAATCCATTTCCATTAATCTATACCTTGCCACGTGGCTCGTGGCTTACCAGCATCTTCACACGCTGTTTGTCATCATGGCGGCTGGCAGTGTCTCTCCGACTCAGCCTTCCACTTCCCAGCTTTATTCTCCTCCTTGTCCCACCTATACTTCCTGCCTAGCCAATAGCCAATCAGTGTTTTATTTATTGACCAATAAGCAACACATTTGCCATACAGATCATCCCACAGCAGGGGACCTCAACACCCGTGGCAAAACCACAAATGCACATAAAAATAAAATTAAAATATATTTAAAAAAAGAAAGTTGCTGCTTTGGAACACTCAGTAAATGCTTAAGGTTAGCATCATGCTAGCCGTAACTGTACCAGGGGTTTAACAGAGGAAAAGTAGGAGTTATTGTTTATTGAGTAGAGTTTCAGATCTTTGGCTCTGCACTTAGAATGCTATATTAAGCCAAAGAGTGGAGGTGGTGGGTCCAAAAGAAAGGGTCCCCGAATGGTTAAGGAGATAAGCCACAGAGGTCAGCCACTGGGAGGACCAGATTTCACCTCCCACACGCGATTTAGGAAGCTGTCTTCGTGCTTTTCTGATGATGTTGTGATTAAAACACCCCCACAAAAACACCTCAGGGGAGCAAAGAGTTGATTCTAGTTCCCATCACAGTCATCACACCTGGGAAATGGAGGCTGCAGGAACTGGAATAAGCTAGTCATAGACAGTCAAGAGAAGGAAGCAATGCATGTGTGCACTCAGCTCACTTTCTCCTTTTTTATACAGCCCAGGACCCAAACCCAAGAAATGGTGCCTCCCATTGAGGCTGAGTCTACCTCCACCCATTAGTATAATCACAACACAACACATACCCCGACAGACATCCCCACAGGTCAACCTACTTCAGACAATTCCCATTGATATTTCTTTCCAAGGTGATTGTAGGTTTTGTCAAGTTGACAGTTTAAAACTAACCATCCCAATCTACCATGGCACCACTGAGCTGATTCCAGAACAGGCATATGAAATGGAGAAGACCTAGATGCACAGAGAGCTGTACAGTGAAACCAGGGTATCAGAGAAGGCCGAGGCACACAGTGGGTGGTCAACTTCATACTCTGCTGAAGCCAAGAAAGAATAATAAGGAAGTTATCAGCAGCAGACATCAGTAGCTCGTGCCAACTGTATAGCCAGAAGCAGTGCTGGACAGGCATCTTCCTGCACAAAGTCCAGCACATCCATGTTTGTATGAGACTCTTCTGTGTGTGCCAGGCACCTTTCTGTGTGTGTGTGGGGGGGAGGCATAGAAAGAGAGGAGCAATTATTTCAAAGAGGCAGAGATGAAGAGATCATTTAAGTATGATGAGAATTAGCTTCAAAGCAGATAATGCTCAAATGGCTTTTGTTTTCTGATCTGTAGTTGGGAAAAATATAGGCAATCAGAAATTCTTGTATGTGTTCATGTGAGTGCACATATATGCATATGGAGACCAGCAGTCACCTCGGATGTCATTCGTTGGGAGGTTTCTGGGTTTTTTGTTTTGTTTTGTTTTTTTGTTTTGTTTTTGGAGGTGGGGTGGTCTCATTATGTAGCCTAGCTTGCCTGGAACTCACCAAGTAGATCAGGCTGGCCTTGAACTCACCCATATCTGTCTGCCACCATGCCCAGCCTAGGATCTTCTATTTTATGTTTTAAGACAGAGACTTTCAGTGGGACCTGGGACTCACTGATTAAGCTTGACTAGCTGGCCAGCAAACCCTAGGAATCTTCTTATTTCTGTCTCCTTGACATTGGAATTATAAGCATACACCACTGTGGGCTTCATGCATATGTGGCAAGCATTTTACAACTGAGCTGTCTTCCAAACCTTAAGAGATGCTTTTAAGGATAAAATATACATCTCAAAGCTGAAGAGATGGCCCAGTAGTACTAGTGCTTACTGTACAAGCAGGAAGACCTGAATTCCAGTCCCCAGCACCCTCATTAGAAGTGAGATGAGGTCAGTCATATACTTGTAATCCCGATGCTGTGGGTGGTAGAGACAGGGGATTTCTGGGCTTTCCGGCTGCCAGCCTAGCTCCAGTTTCAGTGAGAGACCCTGTTTCCAGGGACTAAGTTAGATAGTGATAGAATAGAACACCATGTGCACACACATCCAAACACATACATTACAAAAATATACTACCGTGGTAGCTTGAATAAGAATGGCTCCCATAGGCTCACATAGCTGAATACTTGGTCCTCAGGGAGTGGCATTACCTGAGAGAGATTGTGTGGTCCTGTTGGAGTGGTGTAGCCTTATTGGAGGAACTGTGTCACTAGGAGACTTTGAGGGTTTCAGAAACCCAAGTCAGGCTCTCTCTTCCTGCTACCCGTGGATCCAGATATAGAGCTCTCCACTACATCTCCAGCATCATGTCTGCCTACATGCTGCCATGCTTCCTGTCATGATGACAATGGACTAAACCTCTGAAACTGTAAGCCAGCCCCAAATAAACGTTTTCCTTTATAAGAGTTTCACCATGGTCATGGTGTCTCTTCACAGCAATAGAGCACTGACCAAGACAACCACACACACACACACACACACACACACACACACACACACACGCACACACGCACACACGCACACACGCACACATGCACATGCATGCACACACTTATAAAGAATAGAATGTTAACTTATACCTAAACAGTGTAAATAGTGTATAATTTTGCCATCCAGACAATACTTGTGTCAAGGCCTTTTGCAGAAATGGATACAGTTAAACAGACAGGCTGCACAGAACATAGCAAAGGAGCTAGAAGAACACAAAACCTACCCAAGGAAGGAGGAGGACAAGGCAGACGGACTTCCTGAAGGGGACATCCTGAGATGTCTGTCACGGAAAAGCCAGGATGTCTCTAGAATGGAGAAAACAAACTCACTTTGACACTGCTATATATAAAGTCAAAGCATCCTGCCTCAATTTATGAAGTATACTAACAGGTCACAAGGATCATGTCAGCGTCCTCAAAGAGAGGGTTTACTGAACTAGAATCACCAGGAACACAGCTGAAGTCACACTGTTCCCTTGTTCACCGGGTGGCCTTAAGCAAGTTACTTAACCTGAGGGACTTCGTTTCCTCATCTTTCTTTCAATCAAGGTGACAACAATGTGTGTTTGGAGTTTTAGTTCATTCATATAGGGGACTTAGAAGAGGACCTGGTACCTCCTTCATGTTTATTAAGTAGTAACTGTCATTACTAGCTACAGGACATATGTTATTTTTCAAAACGTTTCACGTATTTTGTTTTTGCAGACCTTGGAAGGGCACTAATAGTTTAGGAACTAGGGCTCAAAGAGGTGATGTGACTTTCATGGTATTTGAGGAAGCTGCTTTTTCCTAACTTTGCTTTGCAGAGGGAACTTCCGTAAACATCATCCAAGCTCCTCTTTGCTCTTTAATCCACTCTTCCCGGAAGGCAGAGTGGCTCCTCTGGATGATGCGTTTTTGGAGGAAAACGATGATCCGGCTCACTTCTGTGCAGCCCTCTGGGAATGAGCACGCTTTGAGCATGACTCCACCAGCTGGGCTGTGCCTGGGCAGGAAGTCGGTCCAGTTCGGGTTAGTTTCAGCAAGCCCTTTTGACGGACAGATCTGAAGCTGCCTCCCCCACCAGGACGTGGCTGAATTCATGCCTGTTTAGTTTCAGTGTCAAACACTGATCCGAAACTAAATAATGCTTCTTCCTTTTTTTCCACCTTTTCTTTCTTTTTTAAAAAGAGATTCCCTAGTGGTCTTCCATTCTATTGTTGCAAAGTGTATCTTTTGGTAACAAAGTTTAAAACGTAGAGCAAGCTGACGTATGTTAATAGTTGCGGGAGGAAGTCCATTCTTTCTGTCCTTGACAAAACCCAGGCTTTGCCTGGTCTCATGGCTGCCTAAAGACCATGTACGTCTTTAAAGACCACGTACGTCTATCTTAGAGGTTCTGATGAGCTACAAACAGAGATGTCACGGCTTTTAAAGGAATTCTCTTTCAGAAGAATTTGTTCTTTTATCTTTCTTCACTCTACTGGATGCGCTTGGCTATGATAGCCCCAGCCCCAGCAGACTTCTGCACAATTAAGATGAGGTTGACCCAGTAAATAGGAGGGCTATGAGGTGGGAGTATGAGTTCTGGATATTACAGAGGTGCTCCATCAGCACTGATCTCTTTACCTCTACTGCTACGTAAGACAGGAATAAACTGATCTCTTATTTAGACTACTGCTATTTTTTCTATCTGAAATACAATATATCTGAAATAACTGTTACAAATATAGACAACCAGCTTCAACACCCCCCCCATCCTTTCTTCTCAACCCAAACTACCAACTTTAAGTCCTGCATTAATAGAAACTGCGGAGTCCACGGTTTTAACAGAAAGTTAAAGCTGTTTGAAAGGGTAAAACTGCTTGGCTTTAAATTGAGGAAAGCTTAAAAGATCTTTCATAGGGGAGAAAAAAGAAAACCACACCACTAAATTCTGGTGTTTGCAAAGATCCCATAGACTCTTGAGCTAATTTGTTACATCAGTGCTTGGGAATTTTTAAATGATTTTTCTTTTTGTTCTCTTTTCTTAGACTTTTTAAAATTTTTTTATTTTTTATGTGTGTGTTTGCCTCCGTGTATATATGTGTATTGTGTGGCATGCCTGGTACCCACTGAGGCCAGAAGAGGGTGTCAGATGCCTTGGAACTGGAGTTACAGACAGTAGTCAGCCTCCGTGTGGCCGCTGGGAATGGAGCCCAAATCCTCTGGAAGAACAGCCAATGCTCTTAACCACTGCATCATTCCCCAGGCCCTCTGTATGTTTTTTAAAACATATTTATTGCTGACTGATCTTAATTTTGTTCTTAAGTTCTGCCCTTCCTGATTTCAACGGTTTAGGATCAAACACTGAGATGAAATTCACCCTAATGCCCCTCGTCTCAGAGTGAGATTCTTTTTGAACCCCTTTACACCTGTTATCCCGCAGAGCATTTTCATCCCGTTTGCGTGACAGCGGCATCCGCCCAGCGGGGACAGCGAAACAACGCTCTCCCCCTCAAAGCTATCATTAATTAAAAACTTACCATACAGTTAAATGACACTCCAAAACAACTTCACTTTTTTGTTTTTGTTTTCTTGAGACAGAGTTTCACCTTGCTGCCCTGAATTTACTACGTAGCCCAGGCTGGCCTGGAACTCACAGCTCAATCCTCCTCCCTCAAACCTCATCTGTTGACAGGAGTCATCAAGCTTGACTTCATTTGCATTCTGAATTTCATCTGATTTCACATCTGATCCTGAAAACGAAGTGCTCTCTCCATCTTATAGGTTAATCACTAATTCGGAGGCATTAAAAACCAGTTCAAGGGTTGTGTGTCTCCAAAGTCCATTATCCTTCATCTGTGCACTCTCCATTTTGAAAATCACCTCTTAGCATAATATGCAGGTCCTTCTGTTTCTTAGACAGCAATCCCGCTTCCTTTTCCTGGATTCCCCCTTTCTCTTTATTGGCTGTAGCTGGGTATTGCAAAAAAAAAGGAGAATAAATCATCCATTTTAGAAAAAAAATGAGTATCAAAATTAAAAAAGTTTTATTTTTTAAAAATATGACATTATATATTAATTAAAAAAACATTGAAAATTATATAAAGCAAATAGGGCAGGCCATGCATTTTCAGATATAGATAGTCATAGAATTAGAACCTAATCATACTTAATGCTCTCATCTTAGTAAGGATTTCTATTGCTGTGAGGAAACACCATGACCAAAACAACTTGGGGAGGAAAGAGTTTATTTGGCTTACACTTCCATATCACTGTTCCTCATTGAAGGAAGTCAGAACAGGAAGTCAAACAGGGCAGGAACCTAGATGCAGAAGCTGATGCAGAGTGGAGCCATGGAGGGGTGCTGTTTACTGGTTTACTCCTTATTGCTTGCTCAGCCTGCTTTCTTACAGAATCCAGGACCAACTGTCTAGGGATGGCATGCACTATGGGCTGGCCATATCGGTCACTAATTACAAAATCACCCTACAGGCCTGCCTAAAGCCAGATATTACTGAGGCATTGTATCCAGCTTTCTTGTCAGACTATCTTTGGATCATGAGCTGGCAAATAAGGACCCAGAGACCTGAAAGCTTGGCCTTAGCTTAGGACTTTTCCCAACTAGCTCTTATAACTTAATTAACCCATTTTGGTGGGTTTTTTTGTTTGTTTGTTTGTTTGTTCGGTTTTTTTTTTGTTTTTTGTTTTTTTTCCAAGACAGGGTTTCTCTGTGTAACCTTTGGCACCTTTTCCTGGAACTTACTCTTTAGCCCAGGCTGGCCTCGAACTCATAGAGATCCGCCTGCCTCTGCCTCTCTCATGCTGGGATTAAAGGCCTGCACAACCACCACCCTGCAACCCATATTTTTTAAATCTATGTTCTGCTACGTGGCTCAGTTACCTCTTCTTAGTATAGCACATCTGACTTGCTCTGAGTCTGCTGGTGGAATTCCACACATAGATTCTTTCTCCTTTTCCTCTCTGTCCCCAGAAATCCCGCCTGTCCTCTCCTGCCTAGCTATTGGACATTCAGCTCCTTAGTAAACCAACCACAGTGTACAAATATTCCACAACAAGGCATTTTCTCAATCGAAGTTCTCTCCTTTCAAGTGACTAGAGTTTGTGTTAAGTTGACATAAAACTAGCCAGCACAGTCCCCTAAAACTGTTTCATCTCAAGAAATGTATGCACAGACCTGGACGGAGCCTCTTCTGACCACTGACGTCCTCCCTCCTCCAACATCACTGTTGAGAAAATACCAGTATCCTTACAAAGTAGCTGAGATTATCTACTAGGAGGTCCTCAAGGACTTTTTCCTGACAGCTATAATATGACACTGTTATATATATATATATATATATATATATATATATATATATATCCTACAAGCATAGGACACCACAAATGTGACTAACGTTTGCTGGCATGCACATGGTGCTATGGTACTGTGGACTACAATCATTGGCATCCCAAAAACTTCACAGATAGCACATTCCTGTGACTTCTCTCCTTTAAAAAAAAAACAAAAAACACATTGTGTGACTTGTAAAACTACCCTTTGAGGCATATCCTACCAAATCAGCTGTCATTTATCATTCTCTTCATTTCACAATATGAAACCTCCAAAGCTGAGTTGATTTCACAAATCTTGAAAAATTCTAGCATTTTCATCAGAATAACTCACTTCTAAAAAAAAATATGTCCTCAATATACTTTACTTCTTTTATTTATTTGAGATTTGGGCACTACTGTGAGAGTTTTGCTGGACACAGGACAATGGGAAAGGCTAGTTTGGGCGGCCTGGAGAACACCAGTCAATGGGGGAGGGGCAGGGGCAGCATAATGAGCTGACCATAGGCCAGTCTGATGAAATCGTACCAGATGAAAAGCCAGAGAATGTGGGTATAATCCTTATTTCAGATGGGAAGATTGGAGATCAGAAAACTTGGGTTGATCTATGTTAAACAACAACAACAACAAACCCCTAAGAAACCCAACACACAGCAATAGAGTATGGTAGCTGGGTCATCTGCTCCTACCATTCAACTCTCCCCATAAGAAGACCTGCTGTGTTTCTCAGCCTAGCTGGCAGCCTTGAACTAGGGGATTTTATGGTCACGCAACAGTTTGTAGTCTGTTCACAGAAGGCACGCTCTGGCCTCCACACTTCCTAAGAGCCCAGGAGAAGAGAGGTCTAAAAGAACATCAAACCTGCCCAAGGAAGAAGAACAGGACAGGCAGACTTCCTGCAGAGGAAATCCTGAGAGGACTGTTATTGGGGACTATGGAGGTCCAGCCCCTCGATAGTCCCCTCCCAGGGTCCGGAAAGAATCTACAAACAGCTGATAATTAGTCTTTGATGAGAAGAAATGAATCTATGTACATGAAATTCCTTAGTCCATACATTTTATTACTCTGTCAGTTTTCTCTCTACAAGCTTATACTCTGCTCTCATTTTAGCTCCTTTCTTGCCCAATTTCTCTTTACATTTATCTGTTGTCCCCTCCAGGTTCTATCTTAATTCCTTCATCTTAGTTCTGCCCCTTCTAGGTTCTCATCCATCTAGTTCTTTCCCATATCAGCTCCTCTCCCATTTCCTTCTCTCTCGTCTTGTTCTTCCTCATCTTGTTCTTCCCCATCTGGCTCTTCCTCATCTTCCATCTCATTCCTCTAGTACTCTCTTCTAACCCTTCAAATTAGGTCTTCCCCATCTCAGTTTGTTCCTCTCAAGTTCTTACCCATCTAGTTTTTCCATTCTCTTTTCTCTTCTCTGCCCCTCATGCCCTGGAAGTCCCAGTATTTATACACTTACCAGCAGTAATCCCTTGGCAGTGCAAAGCCAGGCTTCCAGGGTCAAATGGAGGGGTGAGAAGAATCACATAGAGGGGCAATAACCATTAATTATCATTTGCAACCCCAAAGGGAAGTGACCAATGGGGAAATGAATTAACTAAAGGCTAAATTTGGGTAATGTCTAAGAAGAGGGATTTTATGTGCTCAACTATAGTCTTAAACGTGATTAGTAGAAAATGTTAAGAATCTATAAGTTGCTAGGTCAATGGGAGAAAATAAAACTGTCTTCTTTTTTCCTGTGGCTCCTATCTGTCCAACTATCTGTCGTGTTTTTTTTTTTTTTTTTTTTTTTTTTTTTCCTGCAGGGTGGGGAAAAGTGTGCACGGTTGCTAGGCAACCTGTGTACAGGTAGATGCCTCTGGTGATAGTTAAAGGGAGATCTGGAACTAGAGGTAAGATTTGGAAAAGGAGGAAGTTAAGCTTAATTGGCACATCTGCCAGACCTTCTCAAACGGATAGTCTGGACACTTAAGTCTGTCCTTAGAGAGTACAGAGGTATCTCTGATAAGGTACTTTCCTCCTTCTGGAGATGGACCTGGCCGGATGCTGCCAATGATGATAATTACAGGGAGGCTTGAACTGGGGTTCTGGCTGTGCGCTGTCAGCACACAAGGTTATCTAAATACTCCTTTAGTAGAGGGGAAATGGTGCCCAATAAATGATGCAAAAGCTACAATAGCGCACAAGAAACTCATAGCAGGAAATGGCTGATGATCAAAAGTCAAGTATCGCCAAGGCTCCTTAAACCTTAGCTTGACCTCTGGAAGGCCCTTGGCTACTTCCAAGTATTAGCTTTGTGACAATCAGCTGAAATCCTACTTTGTATATTTTTGTGGCTTGCAGCAGACTGTCCCAGAAGAGCCAGAATGTCCTTACAAGCTAGAAACCAAGTCTTTGTAGATACCAAGCCACAGAAATAACGTCAGCGTCCTCAGATAACGCTTGAAATCACATTCACTCCCTTGTTCATTAAGTGGCGTCAAACAAGTTAGTTAACCTTTTGGGGCCTTGGTTTCCTTACCTTTAAATCAACGGTAACAAAAATGCATGTTTGTCGTGATAAAAACCCTGATCAAAAGCAAGCTGGGGGGAGAAAGCGTTTATCTGGCTTACACTTCCTGACCACAGTCCCTTACTGGCGGAAGTCAAAGCAGGAACTCAAGATAAGAACTGGAGGCAGTTTTAGTATATGTGCTGCCCAAGGGAGCAGTGGTGGCAAACGCTTTTAATCCCAGCACTCGGGAGGCAGAGGCAGGCGAATCTCTGTGAGTTCAAGGCCAGCCTGGCCTACAGAGTGAGATCCAGGACAGGCACCAAAGCTACATGGAGAAACCCTGTCTCGAGAAAAAAAAAAAAAAAAAAAAAAAAAAAGAACTGGAGGCAGGACCAGAGACCGTGGAGAAGTGCAGCTTACTGGCTTGCTCCTCATGGTTTGCTGAGCTTGTTTTCTTAGAGAACTCAGCACCATCTGCTCAGGGTCGGCACTGCAATCATAGAACAAGGAAATGCCCCCACAGACATGCCCACAGGCTAATCTGATGGAGGCAATTCCTTAGTTGAGGCTCCCTCTTCCCAGTGACTAGCCTGTGCCAAGTTAACATTAAAACCAACCATCACAGAGAACTTCACTCATTCCATGGACTTGGAAGAGTACCTGGCATCTCTTACAGTATTGCAGCTGTTATTGACTAGTTACAGAACATACATTTATTTTCTGAAACATTTCAGGTATTTTATTTTTATGGGGTGTGTGTGTGTGTGTTGCGGGGAGTCCATGACATTTTAGGAATTAGGCTGCAGAGAAGTTAGATGACTTGCACAATGTCTTAAGAAATTGCTTTTTCCTAACGTGCATTTTCTTTACAGAGAGAACTTCCCTAAACATTGTCCCCGCCTATCTCTGCTCTTTAATTCACTTTTCCTGGAGAGGATCAGTGATGATGTATCAAGGAGCCCCCCCTGATGTCATGACCATACAAGGCTCCAAGACCCAGACCCCTCAAACCCCGCCGCGCCCACCTCTCGCGAGACCAGTGGTCTCTGCGCTAGCGGGACCGAAGGCTCCCGGAAGTGGGCGGGGAGGCAGGGCCACGCCCCCCCGAGCGAGTCGGCGGCCGAGCCGAGTCGGAGCGTCCTCGGGCCGCGCGGGGCGGAGTCTCGGGCGGCCCCGGCCTGTCTCTGTCACCTGGCCTGGGTCCGAGTGTCCCTCCCCGTGCCCTTGACGGCGCCCTGCCCTCCCTGGGCCGCCGCTCGGCCCGGCGTTCCCGCTGTGGCCGGCTCCCGCTCCCGCCGCCGCACGTCTGGTCCCGCTCGTAAGTGCCTGGAATGCGTCCGGCCCTGGACGCGCATTCTTTCTATCTATAGCCGCTCTGTACATCGAATGCCGCCCCAGCTATTCCCGGGACAGCAACTGCTTCCTTCTCTAATCACCTCCCCATTGGTGGCTGCAGACCCGAATTTGGGAACGGGGTGCTCTTCCACCTGTTCCCTGAGCAGCCTGATCTCCTGGAGGCTGCAGGGCCATTTGGAGATTTCAGGGCCCTTTGGCTCCGGACGGAGGTTTTGCCCCTGAACTCCAGGCTTTCCTATATGTGTTGTTTTTCTCTGAGAAGTCTTTAGCTTTTTGGTCTGTTCTGTTTTGACTGTGAGAATCTGTATTTTTGCTTCTGGCTTTACTATTCTGCTCCAAGAGAGAAGAAACTCTTCTCCCTTGTTGGATTTTACTGACTAGGTTTCATTTCTTTCTCAATGCTCTTCTAGGCTTTAAGTCTATCTAAGGACATGTAAGTGCCGCTGTCAACTCTAGAGAGTTTTAGCTCGTATTTTCTTTTTCCTAATTACCTATTGTTTTATAGGGCTAACTTATTCCGCTTTGGATTCCTTTTAATTCTACGGAAAGAGTTCAAATCCTCCGGCAGCCAAAATGGAACACAGTAGACAGATTCGAATTTTACTACTGAACGACATGGAAAAGCTAGAGAAGACCCTCTACAGACTTGAACAAGGTCGGTCACAAGTCGTTTGATTAGCACTTTTGTATCTTTTAATGCATTGACAGTCAATTAAAACTTTTTAACTTAAAATTAGGGACTGGGGGTGTTGGGTATAGCTCAGTGGTAGAATGCATGCTTAGCATAAATGAGGCTGAGATTAAATCCTCTGCATGTACACACACACACACACACACACACACACACACACACACACTTAAAGTTAGATGGAATTTCCTGGATTTGGCTTGCTTTGTGCCAAGATACTGTGTTTCACATTAGTGGCAACTAATGAAGGCGTATGTTGTTTAAAAATATATGTGTCATGTTAGAACAATGATAGCTCAGTTCCTTTTGTTGCCAACTACCACCTAATGCAGAAACTACAGGGCACAGTCACTCAGGGATAGAACCTTTGCCTAGTCTTTGAGAACTGGATTCAGTCCCGGGAGAGAAAGAAGTGATAGAAACAACATATGCAATTAAAAGATTGAACATGCTATTTATAATGGCATTTATTGTTATAACTTGTTAAATCATATATAGTTTAGGTTTGCATATAATCTTTAGTGTTGCTTTTTAGAGCGCATGCTTTTCCTTTATTGAACTTAATTAAGCATTGGTGAAACAGGGTACAGTATAGTACTATGTAGTATAATAGGTAAGTATAGTATAGCAGCTACTGCTTACATTATCAGAAGTCTCTTAAGCAAGTAGAAGATAAAGACAAATAAAAAGTGGGAAATCTGATCAGGTGATGTTGAAACATGTTTGAGCTATCATTTAAAGAACTATATTGAGCTAGGGATATAGCTCAGTGGTAAAGTGCTTGCCTAATACAAACAAGATCTTTGGGTTTGAACCCCAGCATGACCAAAAGATATAAATAAAAGTAAGATCAAAGATTAAATTGCAGTTCTATAAGACAAGCTAACAGAGAACGTTACTTTCAGTACTGAAAACATTCCACTTATACTTTATAAATATAACTTGTAAAATACAAGTAGAAAGTTTTTAATGTATCAAGACAAAAAAAATCAGCTCTCCAGGGGATGTATTAAATGAACATTGATAAGCATGTGGGAGAATTTTCTTCTTTAATTTTTAAAAGTTAGATTTTTGAAAACTTCAACCATCTGCTGGGTTCCCTTGATGCTGAATGGCCTCCTTCTTCCAAATACGTTTAGGGTTTTGGATCACCAAGTCCTGGCTTCAACTGACTCTGCACTTGTCCTGGTTTTGACTTGTTCCCCTCCGCTGTCTTCGGCCCTTCCCATCAGCTTGGTGTCTCTCATCAGGCTCTCTTCCTTCTGCATTTCAATCAGTTGCAGTGTCTGCTGGGTTTCCCTCCTTTTCTGTGCTTCCACCAGCCAATAGTGGTGCATTCTCACGGCCTCATCTCCTGCCTCTCTGCCGAGCACTCTCTTTGAAACACAGGCCTCGAGAGTCCCTTTCTTCTTGGAAGCTTTCGAATCACGTATCATGACAAGAGTTGCGAAGCAAACCTGCCTTTGTCAGCTGCTGACAAACCGATGTTAGGCAAATTATTAATGTTAAGCATTAATATCCTTGTAGAGATATGTTGCTCTCCTATGGCATTCAATTTTAAGACTGGAAATTAGCAACATGTAGTTTTGTAGTGATAGAGCCCTAAGTAGCAGCAAGGTATTTCTGCATAGCAGTCCACTCCCTGGAGTTTAGCTTTGCTCTGACACTGTTCTGTTGACTAGTCATGGGGTAGTTCTGTTAGTTTATACTTCCCTCTAACGTGTTCTAAATCACCCCTTGACCAAATCTCAGTGATGCCTCTGTCTTCCTGTTTTCCCAGGCTAGATTCTTAAGCATTCTTGATGATGTGTCCTCTTAAATTGTCAATCTCTCTTTAAAGTCTGTAATTCCTTTCTGACATCTCTCCCTGTGTGTCTCTTCCATCTAACCAAGTGAGGGAGAGCCCAAGTCATCTTCTTACTCAGTCTCTTCCCTTTTGATTTATGGGTACCTCATTCTAAAATCCCCGCCCAGCTTCCAAGGCATTCTGAATGGCCGCACTTTCTCTTGCCAAAGTTGAATCTCGCTGTGCCCTGCCTTTAGTGTCTGAATATTTATAGTTTTCCTGTTCTGTCCTGTTCATTCCATCTCTAGTGGCCTTTCTCATGCCCATGCTCACATCTGTACTCATGTCAGATCCCTCGGTATTTGTTGTCCTTTTACATCATTCTGTGTGTTCTACTTTCAGTTATAACGCTGCGCCTTAGTGAAGGCCTCCTCTAGTTTTTTGTTTCCTCCGTGGTTTGATCACCATCAGCTGAGTGCTGACAGTGAAGCAGTGTCTGAAGCTCGGTGGTGGTATGGTACCCAACTAGACACTGTAGTTGTCAGGCTGGGACAGCCTTACAGACTTAGTGCTGCATGCACTATTGCTGAATGCTTGCCAAGTAATTCTTAAACCCCAGTGCAAACTAGCCCAAACTGGTAATTCAGCTAAGCTGCTCGAAGAGACAAACTAAAGGGTCTATTAAGACTAATGTGCTTCACTCTATAACACTAGATAAAGCCAGTAAATCTGTCCATTTTTTTTGTAATAATTCTAAGATAATCTTATTTTAGAAGTCAATTTATAATGTGAAGGAAGTATTGAATAGAGGGAACAAGAAATAAAAACAAAGATCCTTTAAAAAAGATCCTATCTACCCTATCTACATGCCGAGGCACAGGCAAGTGGACCTCTGTGAGTTCTAGGCTAGCCTGGGCTACATAGAGTTCCAGGCCAGCCAGAGCTACATAGTGAAATTCTGTCCCTCTCCTCCTTAAAGAATTGTAACTGGGCTGTGGAGATGGCTCAGTGGATAAAGTGCCTGCTGGACCATCCCAGGAAAGATCTCCAGCACTCATATACAAACTGAGTTTAGTGGCGTGCACCTGTAACCCCGGGGGGGGGGGGGGGGGGGGGGGGGGGGGGGGGACGGGACGACACACGGGGACGCGGGGCGGGGCGGGACAGGACGACGACACTGAGACAGGTGGATCTAGGGGCTTGCTGCACAGCCAGTCTGACCAATCAGTGAGCTTCATTTCAGTGAGAGACCCTTCTCAAAAAATAAGGTCGTTGTGACTTGAGAGACAGTGCAGCAGTTGAGGACACTTGCTGCTCTTGCACCCACATGGCGGCTCATAACCTCCTGGAACTCTAGTGCTCTTCCTGCTTCTATGGGGCACCACACACACACACACACACACACACACACACACACACACACATATGTGGGCACTCATACATATATGCATAAAATAAAAATCATCTTTAATTTTTTTAAATCTTAAAAAAATAAGACAGAGAAGAATAAAGGAAGACACCCAACATCAATCGATGGCTTCCACATGCACGGTCACAGGTACACATGCCTGCACATACATTACACATAAAAATAAAGAAAGCAAATGAACAGACATACCAGATTAAAGATAAGAACTTTATGATGTCAGAGTTGGAAAGGGAGACAGAATAAGAAAAGCTTAAACCCATAGAAGTTGCTGACAAATGTAAAGGGAAAAAAAAACTGATGATATTTGGTTTTTCATATTTGACTGGTCCCTAAATCCTTCTCTGTGTTTTATTTTCTCATCCTAAGAACCAATTTTCAACACTGACATCTGTATAGTTTCTTCACATTCAAGTAAAAGTCCAAGTAATTATCTGTTTTAATTAAATTATAGTCTTTTCTATTTTCCTTGTCTCATTGTGTGTCAGAAAATGAACAAAATTAGTATTCCTTAAACCTGAAATTAACTCTTCCATGTTTTATATAGGTTGACCAGATTTACAAATTTTATGTTTATTTATTTATCATTATTACTCTGCGTGCTCGTGTGTGTGTGTGTGTGTGAGTGTGTGTGAGTGTGTGTGTGTGTGTCTGTGTGTGTGTGTGTGTGTGTGTGTGTGTGTGACATGTATATGTGACTGCAGGGATACTCATGCTACTGAAAATGTGGAGGTCAGAGGACAACAGTTTGGGGGAATTGGCTCTCACCTCCACATGAGGGAACTCAGGTTTGTCAACTTGGGTGTCAAGCACTCTTACTGAGCCAACCTGTGAGCCCAATTGTTGCTTTGTTGGTTTTTAATAAAATGTTCAGCTAGGCATGGTGGCGCACCACCTTTAATCCCAGCACTGGGAAGGCAGAGCCAGGTGGGTCTCTGAGTTTGAGGTCAGCGGGTCTATAGAGTTAAGTTCCAGGACAGCCAGAGCTACACAGAGAAACCGTGTCTCAGAAAAAAAAAAATAATAAAATAAATAAGTAAATAAATAAATAAACAATGTTCATTTACAAGGGTTTCCTTTTTTTTTTAAAAAAAAAAGACTTATTTATTACTTATTTGATGTTTATGTTTGCTTGCCAGCATGAGTTTATGTGCACCATGTGCATTCAGTGCCCTCGGAGGCCAGAGGGTATTGGATCTCCTAGAACTGGAATTAGAGGCAGTTGTGAGCTGCTTGATATGGGTGCTAGAAACCGAATCCAGATCCTCTGCAACAGCAATAGATGCTTTTACCTGCTGAGTCACTTCTCCAGTCCCCAAGGTTTTCTTGATTGAAGCCATCAGCCCAGCCCCTAATGGGGAATTTTTGTTTACAGTAGTAATTTAATCGCTTGTCTTCCTACTTAGCTGCTTACAGGAGGGCTGTGGCTGATCCAAGCAAAGTGTTCTTAGTGTTAACATGAACAAGATAGCCACACCATGTACTGTTGTGACCTAAGCTAATTTTAGCAGAGGTATTTCATGTACTGTCGCGAACCTGTTCAGTTTTAGTGACTTAAGTTCAGTTTAGAGTGGCTTTGTGCTTTGGGGATATTTACTAATCCTCTACGGGGATAAAGAAAGAAAATCTTTGGGGAGTAGTTCAGTTTGCTAACATATGAATTGGCAATGATGCTTTCTATTCATCAGATGAATTAAAAACAAAAAAGACATCCTTGGAAAAGGTAGAGGCTCTCAGTCCATTGAGCTGTGCCCTGAATTGCACCTTTATCTGAACTAGGTGGACAAGTTATATTGTCTTAAATCATACAGATGTGGCTTTGTGGTAGAGCACTTATGTAGCATGCATGAGACCCTGGACACCATCCTTAACCCCACAAAAAAGTAGATTAAAATTTAAAAATTAGAAATTTCTCTTTCCAAAATTTCATAACAGGAGGAAAAATGACCATGGGCAAACTCTCTTTTACTTAGAAATTATCTAACCTAGCCAGGTATGGTGCATGCGCCTTTAGTCCCAGCACTTAGGAGGCAGAGACATGTGGATCTCTGTTAAGTTCTAGGTCAGCCTGGCCTACAGAGTAAGACATAGAGAGAAAGAAGGGGTGGGCAGGGAAGTTTGGGGGTGAGGACTGAGACTGACTTATTACTCTTGGAGATTTATTCTTTTTAGAAGTGGTGATCAGCCTTCCATCATGTGAAACTTAGAAAAACAAAACAAAAAAATGCAAATAAACCTTTATTTGACTACATTTCAGGTAAATGTAAATAAGAGCTAACTGCTTTTTTTTTTTTCTTTTATGAACCTGAAGGTTTGGGGCACACAGTTGGCACCTATGAAAGCTTTAGAGCTTTGTGGCTATCCACTTTCTGTTTTAACTAATCAGCTCTGCTGCTGCAGCAGGAAAGTGGCCATAGACAAGACTTATATGAATTGGTGTCCTTGTGTGCCAATAAAACTTTATTTGTAGAAATATGTTGGGCAAGATGTGGTTTCCCTTATTATTGCAGTGTGTTCTGATGTTTTACTTTAGACAGCCTTTTGTTATCACATCACTTTTTTTATCAATATAAGTGAATACCTGCCACCTTTGGAAAGTTTCTAATCTGTTTCTATGCTTCTAAACAAAGATTTCAGTTGGTTTTCCAATTAGTGTGTATATATAGACTGCTTATATTATTATTATTATTATTATTACTAGATTATTACAATAATCACTAAATATCAAGAAAAACAGACATTTACTAGCCAGATGTCAGCAAAAGTCTACATAATAGGTGAATGGGATTCAAGATGAAGGTCGTGGTTTAGTATATATAACCACCAAGAACTCCTTTTTTATTTGTGTTTGATACCTTTATATGTATTTTTCCTTTAAATATTTGAGGCTGTTTAAACCAATTGTGAGAGTAAACAGAATTTGTAATATTTAAATTACATTATTACAAAATATTAAACCAAGACTTAAAAAATTAATGAACTCTGGGGGGCTGGAGAGATGGCTGAGGTGAAGAGTGCTTCCTGCTCGCACAGAAAACCCAACTTCATTCCCAGCACCCACCTTAGGTGGCTTACAACTGCCTGTAACTCCAGCTTCAGATATCTGGCCTCTGAGGACACCTGTACTCATATGTGCATATAGCCACATACATATATACATACAGTAAAAATTGTTAGAGGCTGGAGAAGTGTCTCAGAGGTTAAGAGCATTTGTTGTTCTTTCAGAAGACCCAGGTTCAATTCCCAGCACACACACAGTTGTAGATAGCCATCCATAATTCCAGTTCCAAGGGATCCAATGCCTTCTTCTGAACTCTGAGGGCACCCAAAATACATATAATGCACTTACATATATGCAGGTAAAATATATAAAATAAATGAATAAATTTAACTTTAAAATGATAAGATAATTAAAAATACATCTTTAAATAATAACGAACTTTTAAAAAATAATTAATATTCAGTCATACTGTTTTCTTATTGGTTTCTGCTTTATATGTATGAATGTTTTGTCTGGATGTATGTATGCGTACTTTGTGCATGCCTGGTCCCCATGGAAGCCAAAAGAAGGTTCTAAATCTTCTAGAACTGGAGTAAAGGATGGTTATAAGCACCATGTTGGTATTGAGAACTGAAAATGGGTCTCCAGCCCCTTTACATTTATTTTGATGTTTCATAATTTATATAGTCTATAAGAACAGTGTACATGTCTGCTACATATAAATAAATATTTGTATTTGAAGAATACTTCTTTTCTCTCTCAAGTTTGCTTGAGATAATCCATTGCTCCAGATACTGCTTGAGAGAGTTTAGGTGAGTTTTAACCTTTGTACTACAGTTTCTCTGCGTCATTGTGTAATTACTAAAGCAATATTTGTATAAACTTAAAAGGCAAGTTGTTTAAATATCAACATTACCTCTGATATTTGTGCGTGTTCCAGATGTTACTACTTTTCCTGATGGTAAATTTAATTGTTCTTAGAAACGTAGATATTTATAATTCTGAACATCACAATGTGTTCTTTCATTTATTGATTGAGATGGGTCTTGCTATGAGATGGGGCTTTTGTTTGTTCTGTTCTTCTGATGGCATTTTTTAGCCCTGGCCTGCCTGGAACTTGCTACATTGACTAGGCTGGCCTTGCCTTTCTGGTGATCTTTCTCCCTTTGCCTACTGAATGCTGGGATCACAGATGAGTGTGTGCATGCACACATACACACGCTCACTCACAGAGCTTTTGTTTTGGTTTTGAGACAGGATCTTACTGTGTGGCACAGGGTAACTTTGAACACCACATGTACCCAGGGTAGTCTTGAAGTTGTGATCTACTCGCCTCAGCCTCCTGAGTTCTAAGATTAAAGGGGTATGGTGTGTACCCACACACACCAGCTATGTTTTAACCTTTAGGCAATTATTTTTAAATCTATTATTAATACAACTTTAATTTTACAGTTATTTTTCCAATTATAAAATTACAGGAATATAAAAACCTATCAGAATAATTGGTAACCTGTTTGTTCACCCTGTTTGTGCTAGTATTATTATTATTTTTTAAGATTTATTTTTATTTATTATGTATACAGTGCTCTGCCTGCGGGTATCTCTGCAGGCCAGAAGAGGGCACCAGCTCTTATTATGGATGGTTGTGAGCCACCATGTGGTTGCTGGGAATTGAACTCAGGACCTCTGGAAGAGCAGCCAGTGCTCTTAACCTCTGAGCCATCTCTCCAGCCCTTGAGCTAGTATTATTGTGTGGACTTTAGATTTGTCTGCATACTCTGTTTCAGCCATACTTTTTTTTCCAGAAAGATTTTGAAAGATGCTGTTTGATAGCATGTTATCCATAGTAGAATTTCTTTCAAAAAATGGGCATCAGCCTTCTCAAACCGTGTTGTTATCGACTGATTTACAGAACATCTAAATCCTTTGTTTTCCTGGCAAAACCTGCGCTGGAAGCTTTAGGGCATCAGAAGCAAAAGGGTCACGGCCCACGGGAGGCCCAGCCGGGTCTGTACAAGGAGTTCTTGGCCAGCCAGGACTGCAGAGTAAGACCAAAACCAAAACAAGAGTCAGTCACTAAACTTTTATCCTAAAATTGTAACGATTCAGTCATAGCTTCAGACACTACTTCCAATTCTGTATCTGACTTTCCTGCCAAAGTCTATACCCCTCACAGCTGCCTGTGAAGAGGAACTCAGCTTCTTTCCATTGGTGTTATTTTTATTGTCACCTGTGAGACACAAACACTGTTAATGCCATCTAGAATCCAGAAGACATGTCACTACTGATGGCACTGTAGCCTTACAAACTATATTCCTTAAATAAGATATATGTGAAAGTCAGTTTTACCTCTTCATCCCCAGGATGTAGATGTTATAACATATTATATTAGCAAGCATGGCATTAATCTCATTTTATGTTTCCTCCAGTGCTCTTGGAGGGAGGCCTAGCTCATTGTCAACAGGCAGTAATAGTTTAAAAGGACTCCATTTTTCTGAGCTTAGATGTCAAAAATGATCATAAAATATTCTGAAAAACCTTACTGTAAACTGTCATCCAGGGATTGTTCTATTTATAGAGCCCAGGTAAAGTAGATTTAGTGCAATCCTGTAGAGCCCCTGCTCCCGTCATTAGAAGTCCCACAAGTAGACCAAGCTACACTACTGTCACATATATGTAGAGGGCCTAGGTCGGTCCCATGCAGCCTCCCTGGTTGTTGGTTCAGACTCTGAGTTCCTAGGAGCCAGGTTAGTTGTTTCTGTGGGTTTTCTTGTGGTGTCCTTAACCCCTTTGGCTCCTACAATCCTTCCTCCCTCTCTTCAGCAGATTGTCCAAGCTTGGCCTAAAGTTAAGCTGTGAGTTGCTGCCATGCCCAGCTTTTTATATGGATTCTGGGGATTAAATTTGGGTTCTCATGCTTGGATGGTAAATGCTTTACAGACTGAGGTATATCCTCATACCAGAATGATTTTGTGTGTGTGTGTGTGTGTGTGTGTGTGTGTGTGTGTGTGTGTATGTTCCATGGCATAAGAGCAGAGGGCAGAAGACAATCTACAAGAATCAGTTCTTTCCTACATCCACGTGGGAAATAAGAATATGAAATATTAATAATAAATAAATAAATAAAATTTGAAGAGAACATAAGACATAGCTGTCTTATTCACTGTTATAGGGTAGATCTTCAGTGTATAATTTTTATTAATTTTGTTGGATGTTTCATAAGTGTTATAACTATTAGTATATTTCTTTTTTTTTTTTTGAGACAGGATCTCTATGTAGCTATGACTGTCCTGGAACTCACTATGTAGACCAGGCTGGCCTGGAACTCACAGAGATCTGCCTGCCTCTGTCTCCCAAGGCATGCACCTCCATACCTGACAGTATATTTATTCTCAGTAAGTAAATTCCTTAAGCATTAAGAATTCTACTCTGGCCGGGCGGTGGTGGCTCACGCCTTTAATCCCAGCACTCGGGAGGCAGAGCCAGGTGGATCTCTGTGAGTTTGAGGCCAGCCTGGGCTACCAAGTGAGTTCCAGGAAAGGCGCAAAACTACACAGAGAAACCCTGTCTTGAAAAACCAAAAAAAAAAAAAAAAAAAAAAAAGAATTCTACTCTGTCAGGCAGTGGTGGTGCACACCTTTAATCCTAGCACTCTAGGAGGCAGAGGCAGGTGGATCTCTTGAGTTTGAGGCCAGCCTGGTCTACAGAGCAAGTTCCAGGACAGCCAAGGCTACACAAAGAAACCCTGTCTCAAAAAAAAAAAAAAAGTTCTACTCATTAGAACTTTCCTCTTCCTACCTTCTTCAGTTGTTCTTGTCCATCATTAATTGACATACATCATATATAAAAATTTGTTATTTTGTTTTTTTGAAACAAGGCTCACATAGCTCAGGCTGGCCTTGATATTGCTGTAGAGCCAAAAATAACCTTGAACACCTGCCTCTCACCCAAGGGCTGGGATCGCATGTGCCACCACAACCAGTTATATTTAAAACTTATATGTCCTGTGTATCTGATCAACTTGATATGGTCATAAATCTCATATTCTGATACTTAGAAAGAGGTCCGAGCTGAACAAGAAAGACACCAATAGATGTGGATGGGGAAGCTCTGGAGGCCTCAGCCCGCACAGAACTACAGGCACTGAGAAATGCTGAGAGCAGAGAAGTAGTCATTCCCAGAGAAGAGCACACCAATTGGTTATCCAGCCCCGAAAACGTATACATACAAGTAGCATTATACATGCTGGGCTGTTGGGAGAACCTGGCGGCCAGGTCCAGCTTTGATGTGTTGAATAGGCACCTCAGCGTTTGCCCTGGGTTGGAAACTTAACATCCCAGCCTTTTGTTGGTAATAAATGAATGGATAAGGGGCAACATAATCATCTATGACTACTTCCTGCTGACATTGGGCATTGTAGGGAGACCTAAAAGGCTGGAATGCTGGCCAACTCCGGGAAGAGCAGACTGTTTCACTTGCTGTCCAGGCTCTCAAGACAATCTGGGGCTAGGGGTGTACAGACAGCAGTTGGAACAGTTTGCAGCCTTTAATTGATTGGAAGTCTGCTGAAACAGATATATTAGGGACAGAAGGTAAAGTTAAGAATTTCAGGGGAAATTTTTTCCTTAGGTGTACATTTGATACTTTAAGGCCCATGGTCCTGGTAGTTGGGGGAGGAGAGTCCTAAGGCCAGGAAAAGGGGAAGCGTTCCCACCCTCAGGAATAGGGCTGTTGATTGACAGTACTTATCTGGAGTCCATTTGACCTGTGAGAGGTGGATCCAAGTCGATTCCTTGAAGCTTACAAGGATTTTTTTTTTTTCAGTTGATAAAAGGAGGTAAAGAAGCCGGGCAGTGGTGGCACATGTCATTAATCCCAGCACTTGGGAGGCAGAGCCAGGTGGATCTCTGTAAGTTAGAGGCCAGCCTGGTCTACAGAGCGAGATCCAGGACAGGCACCAAAACTACACAGAGAAATCCTGTCTCAGAAAAAAAACAAAACAAAACACCTATTTCTATCTACTCATTCACCAGGAAACACAAGTGGTTGATTATTGAGGGCAATCATTGCAAAGGAGTTCCTTTAAATAAAGGAATAGTAAAGAAGTTACATTGAAATCAATCTGTTTTGTGAATTTATCTCTTTTTTTGGAGTCTGGCGACAAGGTAAGTTGTGTCAAGACCTAGTAGTAGCTCCAGGAAAATGAGGCCTGTGACCTGAGTTTTACACATGAAGAGAACAGTGAAGGCAGCTGAAGCCTTGGAAAAGGAGCTGGGTGCTTGCTGCTGTTAAAGCTACAGTCGGTTAGTATCCTCAGAGATCTGAGGATAGATTATTACTGTACATATAATCTAAATGGTCTATGTATCAATTAAAATGACAGAGACCCATTCCCTAGATGGGTTACCCTAGGCTTCAGTGGCCTCCATCGTTTCATTGTGGGCAGTTGTTGGTCTTTGGCTGGCATACATAGTAGGTTAGGCCTTTGGCTGCCAGACTCAAATCTGAGATTTTTCTGTAAGGGAAAAACTTGGGAGACTGACCTTACTTTGATGAGGCAAAGTAGAGCAATTAACCCAAAAAAATGTCCACAGTTTGAGCAGAGCCCTGAAAGCAAGTTAGGCCTGGGGCAGTTTTGCCCAGCGGTTAGCATTACCACAATCCAGGTGGAGTTGTCATGCCCCATCTGTCTTCTTTGGGTACCTTTAGGGTTTCTGCTAGGAGGGGCCAGTCCTTTCTATTATGGGAAGCTTAAACATTTTAAGTGCCATATTCTGCAGATCTGAATAGACAAACTGGGTACCAGGAAAGAGATAAGAATGAAAACCTGGTGCAGATCAACTTCATTAACCTGGATCAGTCTTTGGGGAAATCTAATAACAGGCAGTTTATTCCCATATGTTTAAGCCCAGTACAATTTTTCTGATGTAATGCAGTCCCTGTTGCACAAGGCATAATTACATTGAAATCAACTCAGGGTACATGTCATTTCCTCCAAGAAGATCGGTTCTAGAGACAGGCTACTTATACTAGCTTAAGGCCTAAGGGTCTGGCTTGGTCTCAGTCATACAGATAATGTAGAGGTCATGTGGGCTTTTAGCTACCTCTGGTCCTGGTTGTGGGAATATGTATATATGTATGTATGTAACAACAATTAAAAAAAGTCATTGATTTGAAAGAGAGCAAGGAGGGGTGTATTGAAGGGAGGAAAAGGAAGGGTTAAATTATATAATTATAATCTGAAAAAAAGATTTTTTTAAAGGTCTACTATAAACCAACCTAAACTTTTTCTTTTTTTGGTTTTTTGAGACAGGGTTTCTCTCTGTAGCTTTGGAGCCTGTCCTGGAGTAGCTCTGTAGACCAGGCTGGTCTCGAACTCACAGAGATCCGCCTGGCTCTGCCTCCCGAGTGCTGGGATTATAGGCGTGCGCCACCACCACCCAGCAACTTTTTCTTAACTGTAATTTCAACTATAGTGTATGTGTTTTTTCCATCTTATAGCAGAATATTTGTGACGTAGAAAAGAAGTCTTGGATACATTTTCCTATAAACAGCCTAGCTTTGGTAAAAGTGGACATATCTTGGCTTCCAGGATTCACAGAGCTTTAATAGTCGTGAGATGTATGGCTATAGGCAGTAGTGCATTGCTGGCGAATGTGCTGGCCCATAAGAACCAACAGCACACATCCCTTCCGATTCTGAGCTCAGTGATGTGTCTGGTACCTTTAGCTCATCCATGGTGGGTAGTTCTGTAAGGAAGTCAACAAATACTGCAAGCTAGTAAGTACTTCCCATTATGCAAGAAGTACTTCCCATCCCTAGAGGCTGCCACTGTGTTCGGAGTAGTAGTAGTGTGTTTGTGGCACACTGCTGAGTTTGAGCAGGTTTAAGAGGTTCACTGCAAGGCTTCCAGAATGCTTGTTGAGTCTGCAGTCTGCTCAGCTTCTCTGTGCAGCAGGACAGCTGTCTTGTGACATCTCCCACATTCTACATACGATTCCATTCTCTGACATAGAGACTCACTTTCTCCATTGTGGTCTGTGAAATAGCAGAGCTCTCCGCTCGGATACCCACCTGTAGGTGTTGATTGAAGGGCAACAGTAAGGGTTCAGAGTGGAGTGGTGGAGGGGTTAGGGTCAAATGTCAGGTAAGAATCTGTACACTCAGTGTGTGACTAGAGATCAGACTACAGGGAAAGGAAAGGAGGGTGCTGCAAAGGAGACGCTTCTGGGATGCTAAAATAATATCCATATGCTAAATATCCATGTGCTAAATGTACAGAGTGCAGCAAAATCAAAATGCTAAGTAGTTCCAAAAGTAACATTAGGTATGGCAGATTATCTATCTTAAGTATATTTGAAAATTCATAAGTTTTTATAATGTTTTAAGTAGAATACCTTCAGTGAGTTTATTAAAGTGGTTTATTCAAATGCTTTTGTGTAGGGTTTGAACTACAGTTCCGATTAGGCCCGACTTTACAAGGGAAAGCTGTTACTGTGTATACAAATTACCCACTTCCTGGAGAAGCATTTAATCGAGAAAAATTCCGTTCCTTGGATTGGGAAAACCCAACAGAAAGAGAAGATGATTCTGATAAATACTGTAGACTTCATCTGCAGCAGTCTGGATCTTTTCAGTACTACTTCCTTCAAGGGTAAGCCAGGAGTTAATATATTCTATAACTGAAGTTATCTGACTATAAATGTTACTGTGTGAACCACGGTGATGCAGTTTTTACAGAGTTTTTGTTTGTTTGTTTGGCTTTTTGTTTTTTCAAGACAGAGTTTTTCTGTATTCCCTGGGCTGTCCTGGAACTTCCTCGCTGGCCTCAAACTCAGAGACGTGCCTGACTGCCTCCTGAGTGCTGGGATTAAAAGCATGAGCCACCTGCCTAACTATGGTGCTTTCTTGAGATGTGGTTAGGCTGTGATTCTTCAGTTTTGTGGAGGTCACTGTGTAGCCCATTGTACATTCAAGTTGTATGTAAACTCCAAGCTTTTCCTGTCATCAGTTTAGAAGACACTATTTATTTGAATGATATTGTTATTGATAGATATTAGTATTTATTTTCTAATAAATCAACCATACTGGATGTCATATTTTATTCTATGGAGATCTATAGTAGTTGAGAAAGGATAGGAAATACCTGTTCTGGGGCTGGAAAGATGGCTTAGTGGTTAAGAGCTTGAACTGCTCTCACTGAGAACCCAGGTTTTGTTTCCAACCTTCACATCAAGTGGCCCACAGCCTCCTGTAATTCCAGCTCCAGGAGATCCATCACCCTCTTCTCCCATAGGCATCTTCACTCAAGTGCACATAGCCACACACTGACAGACACGAACACATAATAAAAAGGAAAGAAAATACCTATTATATGTTTTATTACAACCTTGTAAATGACTATTTATTTATTTATTTATTTATTTATTTATTTATTTTTTGAGACAGGGTTTCTTTGTGTCGCTTTGGAGCCTTTCCTGGAACTCATCCTGTAGCCCAGGCTGACCTTGCACTCATAGAGATCCACCTGCCTCTGCCTCCCAAGTGCTGGGATTAAAGGTGTGTGCCACTACTACCCGGCTGTAAATGACTTTTTAAAAATGATTTATTTGCCGGGCGGTGGTGGCGCACGCCTTTAATCCCAGCACTCGGGAGGCAGAGCCAGGCGGATCTCTGTGAGTTCGAGGCCAGCCTGGGCTACCAAGTGAGTTCCAGGAGAGGCGCAAAGCTACACAGAAAAACCCTGTCTCGAAAAAACCAAAAAAAAAAAAAAAAAAAAAAAAACCAAAAAAAAAAAAAATGATTTATTTATTTTTATTTTATGTGCATTGGTGTTTTGCTTACATGCATGTCTGTATGAAGGTATATGGTACACCAGAACTGGAATAACAGGCAGCTATGAGCTGCTATATCAGTGCTAGGAATTGAACCTGGGGCCTCTGAAAGAGCAGCCAGTGCTCTTAACCTCTAAGCCATCTCTCCAGCCCCAGCCAATGCTCTTCACCCCTGAGCCATCTCTCCAGTCCTATAAATGGCTTTTATATACTTATAAATAAACATTTTAGCCATGTGTGGTGGCACAGGCCTATAATCCCATCACTGTGTATATGGAGGCAGGAAGATCTGGAGTTCAGGGTCTTCCTCCACTATATAGTAAATTTGAGGCAGCCTGAGCTACATGAAACCCTGGATGAATGGGAGGGAGGAATAGAGGGAGGGGTTTAAGGGCAATTAACCTTCCAGATAGAATCAAACTGAATTATTGCTTTTTCCCTCTAACTAACTAAAAATGTTTTGTTTATTTTCCCTTAGAAGTGAGAAAAGTGGAGGAGGTTACATAGTTGTGGATCCTGTTTTACGTGTTGGAGCTGATAACCACGTGTTACCCCTGGACTGTGTTACTCTCCAGACATATTTAGCAAAGTGTTTAGGACCCTTTGATGAGTGGGAAAGCCGACTAAAGGTTGCAAAGGAATCAGGTAGTGTTCAGTTTGCTTTCTCTTTCTTTTCTTCATTTTAAAACTAAACAGAGTTGCTATGATACAGGTCTCAAAGGCTTTCCTTCTCCTTTTAATATTGATTACTAATGTAGTGAGAAAAATAAAATCCACAGCTTCTACAGATACCAGGTTCTTTGGATCAGGTTAACAAAGGGAGGCACTCGGTCATAAAGTAAAATGATTATCATTTATAAGATTTTATTTGGCACATGAAAGTTAGTAAAGTTATTAAAATATGAAGGAAAATATATCATCATATATGATTTTAATTAGCCAATATTGATTATCCTTTTTCTATATAAAAGGCATATGCTGCTGGACATGCCAAGAATAAAATGAAACTCAGTTGTATTTTCCTCTTAAGTAAGGTAGACTAGCATCAACATTCTAGTGTCATGCTAAATATACTACAAAGAAGGGAATGAAAGTTTCAGTGGCATAACTCTGGTGAATGCAAGTCCCATGGAACATTTAAAGTCTTATACTTGTGTACGACATTTTGTGCATGTCGCTCTGTCCTGTCAGCAATTACAGTTGAACCTAATAAGAGCTAAGCACTGTGGTGATGGTTACCAAATAGCTCATGTCATTACCCACTTCTCATAGATGAGGACAGTGATAGCCTGAAAGCCGTAAGTGGACTTGCTGACAGTCTGTTGTGGTAGAGCTAGGACTTGAACCCTAGCCATTGGTTCCTTTTCTACTGGCATGTCTGTCTTACTGTTGATGAGAAAGCTCACATTTATACTTTGCTTAGCTTCAGGGTGATCTGTTTGCCTTTTCATGTGATGGTCTGTGTTTTCTTACTTGTAGGTTACAACATGATTCACTTCACCCCACTGCAGACTCTTGGACTGTCTAGGTCATGCTACTCCCTTGCTGATCAGCTAGAATTAAATCCTGACTTTTCAAGACCTAATAAAAGATATTCCTGGAATGATGTTGGGCAACTAGTAGACAAACTGAAAAAAGAGTGGAATATTCTTTGTATTACGGATGTTGTTTACAATCATACTGGTATGCGCTTCGGTGATTTCAGCGTGAATATTAAATTCTTACTGTTTTGTTTATTAATATTTCCATTTGATTTTAAATTATTGTTGTTAGTAGTATTTTGTAGTGTGAGGAATTGAACACTGGACCTCATAAATGCTAAAGAAAGCAATCTGTCTGCCACTTAGGCATATCCCTGGCCCTTATATAACATTCATTCTAAAGATTTAAAAAAAAAAAAAACAATTAAGAGGCCTTTGATTTTAAAACCATTTTATGGAATAATGCCAGTGTTAGGTGAGCATATAGTCAAGATGAAAGTACTTTGCATGTGATGCTTATAGAAATAGGAGAATGAGCATAAGAGGGACCTAGACATTTGTTTCCACCTAAATATAAGTACTTTTCCGACTGACAAGGGGATTCTGTACAGCAGGAGCCCTTGTTCTGTACCACACATTTAAAAATATAATGCTGAGCATGGTGGGTATGCCAGCAATCCCAGCACTTGGGAGGCAGAGGTGGGGGAGTCACTGTGAGTTCAAGACCAGCCTGGGCTACACATTGAGTTGCAGACCAACCAGAAGGGCTATATTATGAGACTCTGTCCCCAACAACAGCACTCATTATTGAAGAGAAAATTATTGATAAATCCTCAAAGTCAAATCGTTTATGTGATAAAAGAGTGTAGTTCGACATCTAAAGTACTAAAAAGAGTACTAGACTGTTTGGGTTCCCCATAGATGTGTTGTTTTCCTGACAGCCGTCCTTACAGAGGTATTTGTTCCTCTTACCTGTCCAAGCAGCTTGCCTGGCCTCATGGGGCCTGTGCACCCTGGCCTTCTGCTTTAACCCTGTGTGCCTTACAAGGATCCACTGTGTGTACCGCAGTGTGTGGACAGTCTGGAAACCACTGCTTTACATATGTCAGCAGTGGAAATTCTGGATGGAGCAGTTTTGAGGTGTAGCTGTTTCATAAAGTCTTTCCTAAGTAGCCATAGGAATTATGAAGATACTTAAAAGCATATATATATATATATATATATATATATATATATATATATATATATATATCATGACTGTTGGTAATAATCTCTAATAGTAATGGCAAACAAAGTTGGATTTTTAAAAAGATACATTCAGGGCTGGAAAGATGGCTCAGAGGTTAAGAGCACCAACTGCTCTTCCAGAGGTCCTGAGTTCAATTCCCAGCAACCACATGGTGGCTCACAACCATCTGTAATGAGATCTGGCACCCTCTTCTGTATACATCATAAATAAATAAATCTTTAAAAAAAAAAAAAAGATACATTCAGGCTGGGCAGTAGTGGCGCATGATTTTAATCCCAGCACTCAGGAGGCAGAGGCAGGCGGATCTCTGTGTGAGTTTGTAGGCCAGCCTGGTCTGCAGAGAGAGATCCAGGACAGCCAAGGCTACACAGAGGAACCCTCTCTCAAAAACTAAACAAAAAAATACATTCCAAAATATGATGTTTCTACATGTACTTTGTAACCAGGCTTCAAAGTCTACGGTGAAAACTTTGTATTTCAGTAACTCCATATTCACCACCTGAAAACTGGCAGTGTTGGTAATGACTTGGACACCTATAACATTCACATCCAATTAGCAGCCACATATAGACACAGAGCTATAAATAGTGAGGTTAGAATACTGCTTAGGCAGTGGCTCATTAAGACACTTCATAAGAAATTGTATTTATCCCTTTCAGAAGATAGGCATTCCAAGATGAGTGTTCACTCAGCCATGATGGTGAGCCAGGTTCTTCCAGGTTGCTTCATCATCTCCTACACTTAACTTCCAATGTTTAATCAAATACGGATGCTCTGGCTCCTGTTGCCACACTTAGTGGAGATGGGAAGTCAAGAGTTTAAAGACACCAGCTGGTGTAATGTTACTCTACCCACAGTGCATCACATAAGATTTTGTCTCTGGTTGCACCTAGCTACACAGGAGACTTGCAGTATAGTGTTTGGTTTTTGTTTGGTTTTTGTTTTTGAGACAGGGTCTCACTTTGTAGTCCAGACTGGCCTGGAATTCACTGTGTAGACCAGGCTAAGCATCAAACTTGTGGTAATCCTTCCTTAGCCTCCCAAATGCTGGAGTTATAAATACAAGCCACCAAGCCGTGCAGTGGTAGTACACACCTTTAGTCCCAGCTCAGGAGGCAGAGGCAAGCAGATCTCTGAGTCTGAGGCAGCCTGGTCTACAGAGCAAGTTCCAGGCAGGGTGACACAGAAAAACCTTGTCTTGAAAAATTACTAAATAAGTAAATACAAGCCACCATGCCTTGCTTGGTTTAACTTCTATTATCAGATCTCTGTTCTTTTTTTTTTTTTTTTTTTAAAGATTTATTTATTATGTATACAGTGTTCTGCCTGCGTGTACACCTGCAGACCAGAAGAGGGCACCAGATCTCATTATTGATGGTTGTGAGCCACCATGTGGCTGCTGGGAATTGAACTCAGAACCTCAGGAAGAAGAGCCAGTGTTCTTAACCTCTGAGCCATCTCTCCAGCCCAGATCTGTGTTCTTAGTGTAGTCTGTTTTCATCTGTTTATTTATTGTAGGTACAAATAAACACTGAGTAAATAGGTTACTTACTAAATAACAATAAACTAGAAATAATAGTGATTATAAAGTCCAGTCTGACTACAAGATGTGTTCTTCCCTTTTCTTTAAGCTACTAACAGTAAGTGGATCCATGAACATCCGGAATCTGCATATAATCTTGTTAATTCTCCACACTTGAAACCTGCCTGGATCCTAGACAGAGCACTTTGGCATTTCTCCTGTGATGTGGCAGATGGGAAATACAGAGAAAAAGGAGTCCCTGCTTTGATTGAAAATGATCAACACATGAATGTAAGTGTGTGTAGCAGACCACCCCACAAACTTCCAAAGAGCAAATTAACTGTATATAAGTGGAAATAGGTATAATATGGAGAAAGGAATGTGGTCAGATACATTTTATGTTGTTTTTAACATTGAAATTTTTCAGTGCATTCGGAAAATAATTTGGGAGGACATTTTCCCAAGGATTCAGCTCTGGGAGTTTTTCCAAGTAGACGTTCACAAAACAGTTGAACAATTTAGAACACTTCTCATTCAAGGTAAAGACTTTAAACTAGGTTGTCCCTATTGCTTTTTAAGACATTTAAGATTACTCTTAAAGGGATGACTCTTTCTCTGTAGTTAGCATCATTATTAAATCTTTATGGATAATGTTTGTGGGATTTTTACAATACAAAACTCCAGTTTTTCTTGGCAAAGTGACGCGTGCCTTTAATCTCAGCACTCAGGAGGGAGAAGCACATTTGTGTGTAAGTAGGAGGGGGAAGGAGGAAGGAAATATCCCTGTTAACTTTTTGTTTTATTTTCTATGAAATAGTTATATACTGAAAAATCGAAAAAGTGACAGTTACAATCTTCTGTGAATGTTTGCATTTAAAATACAATTTTTTCTTTCTTTCAGAAAACAAGAGAGTAACTAAATCTGATCCAAAGGAACATCTTAAAATTATTCAGGACCCTGAATACAGACGGCTCGGCTGTGCTGTCGATATGAGCATCGCACTGGCGACTTTTGTACCGCATGAGTATGTTATGCTTTTCCCCGGTAATGTTACTCATAAATACTGATACTGTTCATTAAAGCCTTCATTGAAAATGAATAAAGGAAGGTGTTGATGAGGCGACTCAGTAGGTCAGGGTGCTTGCTGACCACTTGAAATTGATCCTCAGAAGAAGAAAATCCACTCTGGAAAGCTGTCCTTTGATCACCACACACATGCTGTGCACACCCATACACATACACAACTTGTACATACTTAATAAATAACAAATGTGACATGCTTTTAAAATAAACTGAAGTAATCGGCCCTGTTCTTACAATTTCAAGACCTGACTTTTCCCACATTCTCTGTGTCAGGCCATCGTGCTAAACGTGTAACTAAAACTTTTACAACTGAAAAGGCTCCTCACTCCTGATGACAGTGTTTAAGATTTCTGTGACACTTGTTGGGAAATGTTCAAGTCTGGGTTTTGAAAGCACTAATGCTTGTTTTCCTCTGTCTGCTAGCGCCGGGCCAGCTGCAATTGAAGAGTGCTGTAACTCCTTCCGGAAGAGACTTGAGGAGTTGAATGCAGAGAAGCACCACCTCACCAGCTGCCACCAGGAACAGGTCCAGCCAGCTCTGAATCGCTGCTTTTCTTTGAGTCTGAGTCCCTGGCGTTTCCATTGGCATTGTAACGTAATTCAATGTTTTGTAGGCCGTTAATTGTCTCTTGGGAAACGTGTTTTATGAACGACTGGCTGGCCATGGCCCTAAACTAGGACCCGTCACTAGAAAACATCCTTTAGTTACCAGGTATACATTCTATTTTAAAAAATGTCCTCTTGATGATAATAAAAGTTGAGAGCATTTAACTTTTCAACTTGACCTAATATTTCTTTTTCTTCAATACAGTATATTGAAATAGAAGTTCTGATTCAGAAATAGGCTTATTACTGATTAATTTTCATAAACAAGTCTTTAATTAGAAAAACAAGCAGCAGTTTGAACCAAATTACATTTATTTATGTTGGTATTTCTGGAGAACTGTATATTTAATGTCAGTCTGTTCACTGTTGCTAAAGCAGAATGCCCAAGATTGGGTAATTTATAAAGAAAGGGAGTTTAATTTGGTTCAGGGTCCACAGGCCAGGAAGTCTAAGAACATGGCAGCAGTATCTGCTGATTTTCTGGCCAGGGCTTTGGGCTGTCTCCATTCATGGCAGGAAGATGACAGGCAAGTGAGTGTAGATGGAAGACACAAAACGTAAGGTGACTTCTGAAACCCACCATCATGATAACTGTGCAAGAACTCACCCAGAAGAGAAAGATGTTAATCACTCACGAGGGTGTCCTGCCCAGAACCAGGACCCCTGTCCTGGGCCCCATCTCCCAGCACCACCACGCTAAGAAATTAAGGCTCCCCACCTGGTGTGGTGGCACATGTCTAATCCCACAGTATGGAAGCCGAGACGGGAGAAGTCCAAGCTCGGGGTCCCTGTGCTGAAAGTGAGGCTGTGTCTAAAGAAGGAGAGGGGCAAAGGAGTTAAGGTCCCAGTGCATGAACTTTTGGAAACACTGTACGGATAGCACTCGGCAGTAGTAAATTCAGTGCTAGTCGGAGAGAGCAACACCTCGCTCCTTACGTGAAACCTGCAGCATCGGGGCTAGAAAGATGGCTCAGCAAGTAAGAGCACTTGCTGCTCCTGCGAGGACCTGGGTTCAATTCCCAGCTTCTGCTTGGTGGAACCACCCATAACTCCAGTTCCACGGAATGCGTTGTCCTCTTCTGGCCCCACGGCCACCAAACTACACACAGTGCACTCAGTATGTTCAGGCAAAATACTCATCTGCAAAATAAAATTAATCCACTTTTTATAAAGCACACAGTGTATGTTAGGCAGCTAAAGGGTAGGAAATCCTCAGTGGTTTCCCTAATTCTATGAAGTTGTGAAGGTTATTTAATGTTAGCTATTCTTCAATTTTTTTCATTTTAGTTCTTCAAGTTTTTAATGTTGCTCCTTCTCATTCTCTTCATGGAGTTTCTTTGTGTGGACCTTCTTTTAATTCTCTCTCCCTAGGTATTTTACTTTCCCCTTTGAAGAAATGGCCTTATGCACAGAAGAGTCCATGATGCACCTCCCAGATAAAGCTTGCTTCCTGATGGCACACAATGGATGGGTGATGGGCGATGATCCCCTTCGCAACTTCGCTGAGCCAGGTCCCTGACTTTTCACTTCTCTCTAGATAGGACACGAGTTTGTGGAAGGCTCAAACCGGCATCTGTTTTATTGGTTGTTTTTGTTTTTACAGTAGGTTCTTGATTTTTAAACTGTTTGACTAGAGGTATCAGAAATTCATCAGTTTGAGAGTGAACCTGTCTCCTTCACCCCCGCCTCTCATTTTCTCAAACTAACTGTTATGTGTCTGTTTCATATAGCGTCCGTCTACTTAGGATTCAGTTTAAGCAGAATATTCTATTGCTTTTTTTTAATGTGTGTAGATGTTTTGCCTGCATGTATATATGTATGTGTAACACATGCATGCAGTGCCCACAGAGGCCGTCAGGTACCCTGGGATTGGATTTATAGATAGTTGTAAGCCACCATGTGGGTGCTGGGAGAAGAACCCAGGTCCTCTGGAATAGTAGCCAGGACTCTTAACCACTGAGTCATCTCTCCAGCCCCTCTACTACATTTTAAAAAATAAGTTAGAAACCGCTTTTGTTAGACTACATTGTTGTAAGATATTTTCACTTATTGGCCAGGGAAGTTAACTGTAAAGGCAAGCTAGAGACAGTTATCCTCAGAGTCCTTCCTCCTCACTCTTAGAGTCTTCTCTGCAGCTTCTTCACTGGAGGAAACCCATTGCTGTATTTTTCTCTCCCAGAATTTCAGGGCTAAGACTTTATTTTAGTAACATTACAGTTAATTTAAAAATTGTATTTATTTTTAAAGAATATAGTTTTGAGTTAAGGTTTTTCTGTCCTCCCTTTTCTAGTAAGTCTAAAGGAAAAAAGCCATTCTGCTGTACACCATGGTTTTAATATACCTGTTGCTAAAAGGAGTGGTGAGGAAAATTTAAGGGTAGAGCTGGAGCTTTAAAAATTTGTGTAAAACTTTGGGGCATGGTGTTGTGCACCTTTAATGCTAACTCTGGGGAGGCAGAAGCAGGCGGATCTGTGTGAGTTCGAGGCCAGCCTGGTCTATAGAGTGAGTTCCAGGAACTTGCTCAAAGTCCTCTCTCAAAACAAGAACTAAAGTTTTAAAAACAGAATGATATCACTGTAAATATTTCTCCTTAAGAAAGAGCTTGAACTTTGTATATTGAGCTTACATCTTAAGTGGGGACTGACTCTAAAGCTAGAACTTTTACAGAATAGTTAGGAGCTAAAATTGATGTCTTGAAACTTCATCCTATGCCATTTTACTTTTTTCCCCCCAAAGTGTTGGGAGTTCAACCCAATGCCTTTTACATACATAAGTGCTATATACCTGAGCTATATTCTCATCCTCATTTTAGATGTAATTTTATCCAGGAGACTGGAGAAATGGCTCACCAGTTTAGAGCAACTCCAGTTCCAGATAATCAACCACCCTCTTCTGGTCCCTGAGAGCACCAAGCACATACATGGTATACAGACATACATGCAGGCAAAACACCCATACGCATAAGATAAAATCATAATTAATTTTTTAAATTTAGCCAGAATATCATTTATGGAAGAAATAACAGTTTGAAAACAGCATTGTTTCCTTGGGGTAATTGTTGTCATCCAATTTCATGCACCACTGAAGGCAATTGTTCTTTTCCAGGCTCAGAGGTTTATTTAAGGAGAGAACTGATTTGCTGGGGTGACAGTGTTAAACTGCGCTATGGGAATAAGCCGGAGGACTGTCCTTATCTGTGGGCACACATGAAGAAATACACTGAGATAACTGCCACTTACTTCCAGGGAGTGCGTCTTGACAACTGCCACTCCACACCTCTTCACGTGGCTGAGGTACGAACAACTCCTTTTCCTTGACAAAGAAATACAGTGACATCTGGTAGCTTCCTGAAGTTCCTGCCACACAGGTCTGGGCTGCTCTTGTACATTGCTGTTGATTTAGTAGTAATATTTGACACATATGACAGCTTATCTAATTCTAACAACCTGGTTTTGTTTTTGATTTCTGAGACAGGATTTCACTGTGTAACCCTGGTTGTCCTGGGACTGGTTCTGTAGGTCAGACTGGCCTCGAACTCAGCGATCCACCTGCCTCTGCCTCCATAGTGCTGAGATTAAAGATGTGCACCACCATGCCCAGCTTCTAGCAATCTTTTGATATAACTGTTATAGAATACTAGGCTATAAAATGTTTAGTAAGTTAGTTTTTAAATTTAGAAAAAATATCATAATTTTATGTAATAATATGCATGATAACTTTATTGACAATATATAAAATATTAAGGTGTCTTTTAGGTTGTTTCCAATATATATTATAAATGCAAAGTTGAATAGCGTATTATACATTACAGTAATTATTCAACTTAGGCTTTTGTTTTCATTTAGGGGTACTTGGGCATTGCACATTGCAGTACTGTGTTCTGTTCTGAGCTATAACCCCTAGCCCTTATAATGGACATTTAAACACTAACACTGTGGCTTATTAAAGCTAATTTGAGCCTCATTAATTCAATTTTAATCAGTCACCTTTAGAAACATAAATGAACGCTAACTGTAATCTGTTCTTTAGGCTTTTGAGCAATGTCAGTATTTACTCTACCTCTTATAAAGATAAATTTAGTAGTTTTTAAAGTGATGGTTCGTGAAAATATGTACTTATAAGCCTGGTTTAGTGGCTCATACCTTTAATCCCAGCACTAGAAGGCAGAGGCAGGTGATCTTTGTGAGTTTGAGGCAGAGGCAGGTGATCTCTGTGAGTTTGAGGCAGAGGCAGGTGATCTCTGTGAGTTTGAGGCCCAGCCTGGTCTACAGAGTGAGTTCCAGGACAACCAGGGATACATAGAGAGACCCTGTCTCAAAAAATGAAAAGAAAAAGTGCTTATATAAAAAACACATTAACTTATTTAGTTCACATTTTCTCTCTGTGTGTATGTATGTGTATGTGTTTTTGTGATTTCAGATGGTTTTAATGGGAGAGATTTGATAGGAAACATTAACTAGGCTGGTAGAACATTATTTACCTCTAAAAATTTGAAGCAGAGAGTCTTTTTCAGCTGTGCTTTTAGCAACAGTAAAAAAGCCATATTTGTAACATTGTTATAATGTTATATAGCAAATTAAATTTAAATGGCAAAGTCCTCTAGGATTCTACTTCTTAGCTAATAAAATTACAGGTATTTTACGACCTCTGCGTAAGAATTCCTTAAAAAAAAAAATGGTAACAATCTGATTATTAACCACTGTTATCTGTTTCTCTGGTAAATCAGTAGCACCAATGTTACATATGCATTACACACACACACATAGGTACACGCATGTGTAGAAGTGGTAAGGTGCTGGCATTTGTTGTCATCTACAGAATGAGTTTAGCCTAACCTTTACTGAATAATTCACCATCAGATATAACTATCAGTTCTGACTTAATTAGCCCCCCAGAGATTAATAATCTTATTGGAGGTATTAAGAACAAATAAAAACAGGGGAAGTCTGGCAGAATTGCAGTGTCACAGGCTGTGTTTTAATGACACTAACATTTTCCTTTTTTCTCTTTCCTTCCCCTCTGTCCCTGTGTCTACAAACCTAATCTTCTTTTCACTGCTGTTCTCTGTAAACCCTCGGGCCTGCACGGGTGCCGATCTTTCATGTTGTCTCTCATGTGCACATCAAACTTTATTTGGTACTTCCTTTTGTGTTCCCTTGTACCTATTTCATGTCAAATCCACACCTAGTCTTGTCCCTCCTTCCCTCTCCGTCCTGCTCTCTTCTTTCTTTTACATTTGTGACTATGCTTTTTGCAGTACATGCTGGATGCTGCTAGAAAATTACAGCCCAATCTTTATGTAGTGGCTGAGCTGTTCACAGGAAGCGAAGAGCTGGACAATATCTTTGTTACTAGACTGGGCATCAGTTCCTTAATAAGAGGTAGGCTCACTGAAGTCCATTTCCTATCTGAGATTGTAAATGGATGTTTCCTATCCCAACTGCCTGTTCCCCAATACCCAGTAACCTCTTCCCAAATTACCATACAGAAGCTTATATTAATTATAAATGTCCGCCTGATAGCTCAGGCTTATTACTAACTAGCTCTTATATTTTAAGTTAACTCATATTTCTATTTATGCTTTGCTACATGGTGGTACCTTTATTAGCATGGCACGTTCATCTACTCCCTCTGTGTCTGGCTGGTGACTCCTGATTCTGCCCATTTCCTTCACATCATCATTAGTTTGGTTGCCCTGCCTATACTTCCTGCTGGCCAGTTAGCATTTTATTAAACCAATTCAAGTGACAAATCTTTATAGCGTACAAGAGGATTGTTCCATAGCATTTCCCCCTTTTGTCTAATTAAAAAGAAGGTTTTAACTTTAACATAGATTATAAAAATTATGTAAGATTGTATACAACAAAAACGGTTATCAAGTAAGAATTACAGTTATAGTATCCAGTCTATCTGTATTTGGCAAAATTAGAGAAAATACCTAATTATCTATCTTTTCTTGGTGAGCCTAAATTTTTGTATCTATATAACTAAGGAAAACTATAATTATAACCATTTAGTATTCAACTCCATCAAAGACCCCAGAAGGGTGAAATGTTACATAATGAAAGGGACATCAGTCTGCCTGGACAGTCACCCAAGGTTCCTCTATAACGTTGGGTCATCCTCTTTGGCCTACAGGCCTAGCATATCTTACAGACTTTACTGTGAAACGGAATTCTGAAGCACTGTCCTACCTTGTCTTGGCAAAGTTCTGCAGTCACTTTGTTTTGTGTCCCTCTGTCCAGTTTGAACAATAACTGTCAGCAGTTGAGGCATGGCCAGTTTCTTTGCCCATATGGCTAGCTTTTGCCATAAAGAAAACAAACTCCATATGAAGCTTCTTTGATGCCAATCATCTTCTCTGAAGTAGATTGTTGCTGCCAGGAGCAGACATGTCTCACTGTCGTGAAAGACCTTAGGTTATTAAACATATTAAATTCCATATTCTGTAAGTCTTTGAAGTGTTTGAAGATTATCTATCTAAATATATGTGTATGACCTTGAAAACATACCTAACATGACTATAAGTTTGACTATTATAGATGACCGTTAATCTACATTTCTTAATTATATATTACATTTTTAAATGAGCTGCATAAACATAATACCCTAAACTAGAGTAGAAATATACATACAGTATAACAAAATTAACTTTAAATTTGGAACAATAAACTAAAATTCATACCAATGTAAAATATTCTGAGATTAATAGCTTTTTTATGGATTAAAGTAGATTCAATAATCTACCCTTTTATCCTATTATTTCTATATCCCCCTTTTTTCTTTTTAGAATGAGATCACTGAATCTAATCTCCTTTGTTCAACTTTTTTCCTGACCATTATCAATAACAACTTGTAACCAACCCCCCTAAACAATAAAAAACATTTGTAACCAATATTTTGGAATGTGGGTGTAGTTCTCTAGACTACTTCCTGCTGATTGGGCGTGCTGATAATCTTTGAGGGACCCTGAGAAAATTTAGGATAATGGTTAAGTTTTGACTAGTGTCATCTGTGAGGCTGGATCATCTCAGCCAGCAGCCTTGAAGCTGTTCTGGATGTAGAGCTCAGAGGAAACTGCAACAGAGGTGCTCTGAAATGATGGATCATTTGGGCCATCAGTTCCCATCAGAGATTTTTCAAGGGGTCTTTCTTTATCAGACCTGATTTTTCTTAACCCAGAATGAATCCAGAGCCTTTCTTGTAGAAATAAAAGCAGAACCTCTTTCCAAGAGTAACACATCTTTTGACTTAAATTTTGAATTCAAGATATTTTTAAAATATATAGGTTGATTTAATCTACCAGTTTCCATAATCGAAGGTCTCTTAGCAGCCAAAAATTTTAAAGACAACACATTAATATGCATAATCCAGACTCTCTATGTTTGTTTTCCATCTTTACATGGCTTATTATATTTTTTATTACTCTATTTCTTTTTTAAGGCCTTTTTCTACCCTTTTTCTTTTCTTTCCCAAGCCTATATATATTTTTAAACACACTATAAATCGTTTAGAGGTTTTGTTGTTTTTTGTTTTTTTGTCTTAATCTATCTTTACTGCATATCTCTATCTTTTGCTGACCACATGAATCTTTAAACTGCTAAGAGGCATGGCTAGGACCAAAGTGATGGCTGTAGTGGCTGGCTCCGCCCCATTCTTTGGTTCTGAGAGCCTACCTTCACCGTGGAGGTACCAGCAAGCCACGTTCATTGCCCCAACTCTGAGAAGTTTCTGGATTCACACTGCCACCAAGTAGTATACCACCCACTACTCACAAATACCATTTAAGCGTTTGGTAGTAGGACCTCTTAAAAGAGCTGCATGGTTTTTGCTGCTAATGCTGAGTTAGGAAACCATCTCTTAAAGGAGCCATGCCTCTATTCACTCTCAGCAAACAGAGCCCACCAGAGAAAAAGCAGTTACCAAGAAGTCAAATTTGACTCTATTTTTATGTGTTTGGAATCCTTTTTTAAGCTTTGTCGGGTTTTATGCGGAAATTTTGGCCACAAATTGGAGCACCATATATAAAGGGATATTTCCTGTCCTGACTGCCTGTTCCCAAATTCCCAGCAGCCACTTCCCAAATTACCACACAGAAGCTTATATTAATTATAAATGCTCAGCCAATAGCTCAGGCTTATTACTAATTAGCTCTTACATTTTAAGTTAACCCATATTTCTATTTATGCTTTGCCACATTGCGGTACCTTTATTAGCATGACATGTTCATCTCCTGCTCCCTCTGCATCTGGCTGGCAACACCTGACTCTGCCCATCTCCTTTCCATCATCTTTAGTATGGTTGCCCCGCCTATACTTTCCTACGTGGCTACTGGCCAATCAGCATTTTATTAAACCAATTCGAGTGAGAAATCTTTACAGTGTACAAGAGGATTGTTCCACAGCAACAATGAGATGCTTCGCTTTTATTTAAGTGGATTACAAGGCATGTAATAGCCCTTTATGTAATACCTAATATAACTGAGTTTCCTTTTAACAGGTAAAATTTCTAGTTTGTACTGAGATACTTAATTTCAAACAGAAAGACCAGTGAGGCCAGGTATGATGGTTTATACCTGTAATCTCACCACTTAGGAGACTGAGGCAAGAAGATCACATGTTTAGGGCCAGCTTGGGCTACCTAAGTTACAGACTAGCCTAGGATACATTTTTTTTTGAGATCCTGTCTCAAAAAATAAAAGGAAAGAAAGCTGGTGAGATGACTCAGTGAGTAAAGATGCTTGTCCCCAAGCCAGGTGACCTGAGTTAGGTCCCCAGAGCCCACATGGTGGAAGGAGACAGCAGACTCCTGAAAGTTGTCCTCTGACTTGTACACATATGGTGGCACCTGTGCACACACGATATGTCCACAGAAGTGACTAAGTGATTTGAAAGGGTGAGGGAGAAAGGGAGAGAGGTAGGGATGGTAAGTTTCTGACTCAAAAACAGAACTGTGTTTGTATATTTTGAAAATACACAAATCTGTTTTAACCTACTACTATATGATGCATTTTTTAGATATTTTTCCCAAAGCTTTAATATAATCAGCATCCCAGTGAATAGCTATTGATCCTTTTTCTACTCAAGTTGTTTCTCCAGTTAAATTGTAGTTAAGTGTTGGTCACTTGGAGTTGGTGACATTTGCTTAATGACTTAACCCCACTTTTAATAACGTTGATATGCCTTGAAAGTCAGTCATGATCAGAATCTAACCTTCTCTTGGACATTGTGAGGAACAGGTTAATAAACTGCTCTGTTCTGTCTGCAGAGGCCATGAGCGCATATAACAGTCATGAAGAGGGCAGATTAGTTTACCGATACGGAGGGGAGCCTGTCGGATCCTTTGTGCAGCCCTCTTTGAGGCCTCTGATGCCAGCTATTGCGCATGCCCTGTTTATGGACATCACCCACGACAATGAGTGTCCCATTGTGGTAAGCATCAACCTGTTTCTTGTACTGCCTAATTTTGCTAAATGTTTCAATATTTAGCCGTCTGGTGCTTGATGGCAGTGATATCCACATACTTTTTAAGTGTTGAAATGCCTTGATTTTGAAGTGTTTTGTTGTTTTGAAACAAATCACATGCCTTCCAGAGTATGTCTGTACTTGTTCTTGGCTGATGGAGTGTGCATGTCACTTCGCATTTGAAGGAACGTGAGTTTCTGCTTTCTTCTTTTCTAGCACAGATCAGCCTACGATGCTCTTCCAAGTACCACGATTGTCTCCATGGCGTGTTGTGCTAGTGGAAGTACAAGAGGCTATGATGAGCTAGTGCCCCATCAGGTGTGTTGAATCCACATGGCCAGCAGCACTGGTCATTTTTATCCACGTTTTCATTGTAATTAACATGCACATGTGACCAAGCTTTACCTCTTCAGATCTCAGTGGTTGCTGAAGAACGATTTTATACTAAATGGAATGCTGGGGCAACGCCGTCAAATGCAGGAGATGTTAATGTCCAGAGTGGGATCATTGCAGCCAGATGTGCCATCAATAGACTCCATCAAGAGCTGGGAGCCAAGGGTTTCATTCAAGTAAGAAATGAAATTTTAAAAATTGCCCTCTGGACTTTGCATTTCAAAGGAAGACCTTCTGGACTGAGCCCTTGTTTCCAGACGCAGCGCTGAGCCAGTTTCCCCCACTTCTCAGGTGTACGTGGACCAAGTGGACGAAGACATAGTGGCGGTCACAAGGCACTCACCGAGCATCCACCAGTCGGTTGTCGCTGTGTCCAGGACTGCTTTTAGGAACCCCAAGACGTCATTTTACAGCAAAGAAGTGCCTCAAATGTGCATCCCTGGTAATCTAATCCACGCACTGGTGGAATTACATCACGAAGTTACATTAGCACATTGTCTTCATATGTCATATATGACATATAAACTTAGTTCAGAAAAGAACTTAGATGGAGGCAATTTCACTGCATGGAACAAAATCTAGACAAGAATATTCCTGAACATTAACATTGTTTGAGTTGTGAAATACTTTTGTTTGCATTTTAATGTATCCCTTTTTTTTCCCTAATACATATTAACATGTGTTTCCTTATACTGTGGATAACATGTGTATCTATTTTTACATGTGCATAACATCTATACACATACTATATACACATATATACATGTGTATGTATTTAAAAGGCAAATATTAAGACTGCTCATAACCCATCCTCATCGACCATCCTAAGCCTTCTGTCAGTCTGGCATTCAGCCAAGTAGATATTTTTATTATTCTCTATGTAGTCTTCTTACCCACTGATATATGATTATTTATAGCCTTCAAGGACTGAAGTCCTGTCTCTAAGTATATAATCTGTCTATCTTTGACATTTATATGTTCCTGAGATCTTCCCTTATTGTTGGTTGGCTTTTTGCTAGATGTCTACATTTTACTCCTTACTATTTTAGATAGTGTAGTATAACACAGCATACTCCTACACAAATAGCAACTGCTTGTTAATTGAATGAAAAGTCTAAAAAAAATCCATTCTGTGTGTGTGTTGTGTGTGTGTCTGTGTGTCTATGTATTTGTGTGTGTATTTTTTTAAGGTGACAGGAACATAGTCATACAGGCTAGTCTAAAACCAACGAGGCTAGCCCTGGACCTAGAGGTGTTGTTCTGTCTCAGCCTCTTAAGTTGCTAGGATTACAGATTCACATATCCATGCCCAGCCCATATTCTATATTTCTTGCTAGTTGCTAAATATCTATGGCTTCAACTTTTAAAAATTGTCAACCTAGCTAGACGGTGGTGGCACACGCCTTTAATCCCAGCACTTGGGAGGCAGAGGCAGGCAGATTTCTGTGAGTTAGAGGCCATCCTGGTCTACAGAGTGAGTTCTGGGATAGCCAGGGCTACACAGTGAAACCCTATCTCAAAAAAACAAAAAATAACAACAAAAATTGTCAACCTAAAGAATTTTAGGGTTAAATATTCATTACCTGCTTTAGTGATCTGATCCGGTCTTTGCTAATATCTTACTTAGTTTTCCTTTTGTTTATTTAGTATTTTTTGGTATTGGGTGTTACACGCACCAAGCATGCATTGCACCACTGACCTACACTCCCAGCTCCATATTATCTTAAAGAACTCTTAGAGAACACAGTACTATCTCAGGATTTGTGTTGATCCTGATCATTCTCAGAACATTCCCATTATCCAGTTCACTAAATGGTAATTTCATCTCTTGTTATGTGAGTATTTGATCTTTAAAGAGTCTCTCTCCTAACACTAAATTTTGAATGTACATTAGAATAGTTTTTGTTAAAATGTTTATATTTTCCTAGGCAAAATTGAAGAAGTAGTTCTTGAAGCTAGAACAGTTGAGAGGAATACAAAACCGTATAAAAAAGATGAGAGTTCAATCAATGGGATGCCGAATGTGACGGTGGAATTCAGAGAGCACATCCAGGTATTTGGGGTTCTGGTTTTCACTGTGCTTAATAGTTTAAGAAATTTAAATTAGTTAATGAATGGATTTTCTGTATCTTTTTCAAGCTTCATGAAAGTAAAATTGTCAAACAGGCTGGAGTTTCTACAAAGGGTCCCAATGAATATATTCAGGAAATAGAATTTGAAAATCTATCACCAGGAAGTGTTATCATATTCAGGTATGTTAATTAGAGTTCAAACGGTTGACTTTACTTATATTGAAAATATTTTGGGGGGTCTGGAGCGATGGCTCAGCGGTTAAGAGTGCTTGCTGATATTGTAGAGGACCTGGTTCAGATCCCAGCAGCCATGTCAGGTGCTCACAACCACCTATACCTCCAGTTCCAGAGGATCTGATGTCTTCTTCTGCTCTCTCTGGGCACCTGCACACATTCAATTTGTACACACAGAGGCACATAACATTTTTTAAAAATCTAGAAAAAAATAGTTTGTGTATCTTGTTAAGTTTGAATAAACTAAAAGTTACCTGTTTTTTTTATCAACATTATTCAGAGTTAGTCTTGATCCACATGCTCAAGTCGCTGTCGGAATTCTTCGAAATCACCTGACCCAGTTCAGCTCTCTATTTAAATCTGGAAGCCTTGCTGTTGACAACTCAAATCCTATATTAAAAACCCCCTTCGCTTCGTAAGTATTCCCTATTTTATAGATCTACCACCTCAACAATGATGCGCTACCCCTAGCCTGATCTGGACAGTTGTAAGCATGCTTTCTCTCCTTGCTACTACTCAAAGTGTGGTCTGCAGGCCATTGATGTCAGCATCAGCCACTGTTAACATTTCAGTCTGTCACTTCATCATTTGTGTGTGTGCTCACCTGTGCACCTCTTCATGCTTATATATTCTTTCTCTATAGATTCTCTCTCTCTCTCTCTCTCTCTCTCTATCTATCTATCTATATATATAAGCATGATTTTTCTAATCTCTCTAAGATTTAGTTGCATACATTATACTGCTTACCATATCATTTTTAATGTCAACATATTATTGTTTTATATATAGCAATGTCATAATAAATTTAGTTACTGTCCACTCTGAGATATCTAGAGCGCTTCTAATTATTTCTTATTATGTGTATCTTGGTACCCTGATTTTTACTTAAGCTTTTAAATATTTCTTTGCTGTGTGGTACCACATAGTGCTGAAGAATATCCATTTTAGACTAAGTTTAGCTAAAGCTTCAACACTGTCAGCATGATGTTGGCCAAGTTATGTAGAATTTTCTGGACAGTGGAGCTAACAGTAGTATTTACCTCTTAAGATTAAACAGGATAAAACATGGAAAACATGTGACACCATGCCTGTCATCTGGTAGCTGCTTAGCATGTTTGCTATCACTGGCACTAAGTTAAATTTCTAGAAATGGAGTTTGGGGTTAGAATGTATCACATACTTAGAGTTTTTAATCCATTCTGTAAAGTAACCTCTGGAAAGATTATATCAAAGAGCATGTTCACCTTTATGTAAGAGTTTCATCTTTGTCAATAATGAATATATATTATTATAATGTTATATTTAAAAGCATAAAGTATGCAGCACTCAGGAGGATCCTGTAAGTTCAAGGCCTGTGTAGTCTACATAGAGTTCCAGGCTAGCCAGGAATACTTAGTGAGACTTTGTCTCTAAAACATCAACAAAAAATAGAGTATAAGTTGGGTTTGAATTCTATTTCAGACTCTGATGAGCTATGAGAAGATAGACCTGGTTAGGGTTATAACTCAGTTGGTAGAATACTTTCTTAGCATGCACAAATCCCAGGGTTTATTCCGTAGTGCCACATGGTAGTATACACCTATAATCACAGCACTTCAAAGGAAGTAACAGGATAATCAGAAGTTCAGTGTAATCCTTGACTGCATAGTGAATTCGAGGCCAGCCTGAAATACATTAGACCCTGCAATATGACTGTGGGTGTCATATTCTTAAAATTACTTCCTGCTGTCTGGGGGAATGATGGCATCTTTAGGGGGTCCTGAAAAGAAAAATTTTGGGTTAATTGTCAAGTCCTGGGAGAGGTAGCTGTATCATTTGTTGTCCAGTCTCTGCATAATAGGAAAGTGCAGGGCTTGTCAAGTCCTAGCTAGAGTAGTCTGTGAAGCTGGATCATCTCAGCTAGCCATCTTGAAATTGTCCTAAGCAGTTTGTAGTCCAAAACCAATCTTTGGGTGGTGTTTGTCAGGTTAATAGTGTTATCACAGTTCATGTGGAATCATTATTGTGGGGCCCCAACATCCATTTGAAGATTTCAAAGATTACATTAGGTCAGATTATTTCTTTTCTTGGTAATTTTTTCCGGATAGTTCTCCTTCTTTGGATGCTTATTTGTCCAAAGGTCTTTAAATTTTTCAAGATGGTTGTTTTTATTTTCCTGAAAAGACAAAAACAAAACCCTTTCCCAACCCTAACTTTGGGGATTTTCCAAGTCTAATCTTTATCAATTTTGATTTCTGGTTTCTACTTAAATTTTTGTTTTATTTTCTAAAGCTATTCTATCATCCAGAGCAGTATGGTTTTTTTACAATAGGTATTAGGTTCTTTAATTGCTCTGGAAAGGAGTTTCTTCCACGATGACAGGAAAGGACTGAATGGAATTTAACCTTGGGGCCTTTGAGAGGCCCCTCAGGGTGTTTCCCAGTGAGAAAGGCAAGGGATTACTTTGTCTGCCCCTTGTTGACCTACATTCATTGGCCCAATGTCTGCCTTTGCCACACCTGCATAATTCAGAAGGGAGGGGTATTCTGTTGGAATTATTCCTTGAAAAAAACATTATTTCTAGGAACACTCTGTTTACAGTCCCTTTTTAGGTGACTTTATTTACCGCAATTGAAACATTTGACATTACTATTTTTCTTCAAACCTCTGGAAATCACCTCTCCTATCCAAGCATCATCATGATCATGAAATTCAACATTAATTGTATCTCAGATCTATTCCTCCAAGGGTGCTGATCTTGCCTTTAATGGTCTAATTACCCATTTGCATTGTGAATTAGCATTTTCAAAAGCCAAAGATTCAACTAATATTTGTCTAGCTTCTGAATTTAGTATCATTCTATTTACTACTGAAATCAGTCTTTGTAAGAAATTAGTGAATGTTTCTTTTGGGCCCTGTAAAACTTCAGTAAATGATTCAGTTTTCTTTCCTACTTCTTCAATTCTCTCCCAAGCATTCAAGGCTGCTGTGGGGCATAAAGCTATGGTGTGGTCATCATATAAAGATTGTCTTTGTACATCAGCATAATCGCCCTCCCCAAGAAGCTGTTCTTGGCAAATTTCAACACCTCTAGCCCTACTCCACTGTTCAATGGTCTTAGCCTCATCCTTCCACCAGGTCCTCCATTGTAATTGGGGACCAGCCTCTAAGACTCTGTAACCAAATTTCTCCAGTCTTGAGAGATAATTCTATTACAAGTTGACCACAGGTTTAACATCTGCCTCACAAACAGTGAGTGCATGCCATATCGGACTATTGCTTTGAATTTCCTCAAATCTAACATTTGCACAGGAGTCCATTCAGCTTACACAGTCTTGGGGATATCTATTATTTGGCAGTTCCTGTCAGGTTACTGGATAAATTAAGGTTGGCTGTTTGAAAACCTTAGGCTCTTTCTCTGTAACATTCTAATGCAATGTTGAGATTGGTTCTCCTTTAAATTTCTCTGTCTGGGTCTGAATATCTCTATGATCTGTTTTAATAAGCTTTTCTAAGACTTGTATCTTGCTTGGCACTCATATCAACCAAATTGGCACTCATATAAACCAACTTTTTTAGGGATAAAATAAGAATGATCAAACCAATAATGTTTATAATTGACATTACATCAATCCTATCTAAGTTAATTATCCTCTCATTTAATTGTTCCATTTTCAAACCATCTAGTGTATTATCAGAGACCAAACTCTTTCCACTGTAATAAATAAATTTTTTTTTACATTTTATAAAATCTTTTATTGACAAATAATTCACATAGTATACAATTTGCCTGTTTGCACAATTTGATAGACTTTAGTCCAGCATCCTCATAGGGCCATGACACCATCACCACTTTTTATTTTAAAACATCACTGTCTTCAATTTCATACACACGTATAAGGTGTGGTGATTACATTCCACCTTATTTTTTTTAAATGAACATAATATTTGCAATTGTAACCATTTTTAAGTTCACAATTCAGTGGCATGAATTATATTCAAAATATTAATTGCACTCATGATATTCATTAATTATACTCAGATATTAATTACATTTGTGGTATTCATTGATTACATTTGCAGTATCCATTCAATAACTATATTTATGATATTCATTAATTACATTAATTGTATTGATTTATTACATTCATGATATTGTGTCCTGATACTACTATCCGTTTGTGGGGCTTTTCCATCACACAAAACAGAAACTCTTTACTTAGGAAATCATTGCTCTATATTCCTTTCTTCTCCATCTTGAGATAACGTCTAATCTTTCTTTCTCTATGAATTTGTATATTCTATATATTTCATGTAATACAATTCTATAGTATTTGTCCTTTTATTTGAATGTAGAAACATTTTATGTACACTTCAGGAAAAATAATACACAGATAGCTTGAACATAAAAACAGGTTATAATTCAAAAGTCCGGGGTTATTTGAAACTGGAAAATATTTTCTCTGTAGAAAATAGTTAAAATGGTAACATTTCCCAATAAGCCCTTTTAAGCATTTAGCAGCTCTTGCTGCTCTTGCAGAGGACCAGAGTTTGGTTCCCAGGACCCATGGTAGGTGGGTCACAACTGCTTGTGATGCAGCTTGAGGGGACCCAATGCCCACTTTGGGCCTCCATAGGCTCTGCATACACATGCACCTACACACACAGACACATAGATGAAATTCTTTATTGTTAGCTGCCTCTGGGTTTATAAACTTAGTTTAGGAGTGACATTAGCTCTTATTTAATTTCTACCACGTGTTGCCCCTTAATTATTACTTGTGATATAGTATGATAGTATATGTTTACTTAAATGCTGAGTTCCTAGAATGTATATGTACTGATTAGGTTTTATTGTCAACTTGATATAGCTAGAGTCACCTGCAAAAAGGGCACCTCAGTTGAGGAAATCCCTAGAACAGATTGGCCTGGGGACCAAGTATTCAAATATACACGCCTATGGGGGTCCTTCTTATTCAAACCACCACACCACCCCTAATGGGTTTCGGTCAGAGTGTTTTATTATAGCGGCAGAAAAGCAACTAGAATGATGTATTCTAAGACATTTAATATTTATAGTACAGATTTTTTTTTTGCTTTTATTTTACGTAAATGAAATGTCAGTGTATTTATTAATCACCTTTATTTTCTAATTCTTAGCATTGCCTCTAAATTGACTTTGGCTGAGCTGAATCAGGTACTTTACCGATGTGAATCAGAAGAACAGGAAGATGGTGGAGGATGTTATAACATACCAAACTGGTCATCCCTTAAGTATGCAGGACTTCAAGGTAGGTATAAGGACAAAGCTTTGTTTGTTTGTTTGTTTGTTTGTTTGTTTCTTTAGTGGTCATCTTCATAGAAATAAGAATATAAACCTAGAATATGGACACCTGAGTTCAAATTATAACTTATGGCTCCTTGTTGATTGACCATTAGTGAGTAGCATAACATTTCTAACTCCAATTTCTGCCTCACTAAAGTATGAATACTTGAAGCAGGCATGTGGTAATGCCTGCTTTAATTTTTTTAGATTATTTTATTTTATTTTAAGAGTGTGAGTGTTTTGCTTGCATGTATGTATGCATACATGTGCATGCCTGTTGCCTGCAAAAGCTGTAGAAGGTATTAGATTCCCCTATCAGTGGGTGCTAGGTATTTGAGCCCCTAGAATTGGAGTTACAGTAGATTTTTGCCGTGTGGATGCTGGGAACTGAACTCAGATCTTCTGCAAGAGCATCAAGTGGTCTTAACCACTGAGCCACCTCTGGTGTACAGTTATAGTTTCAGTACGTGGGAGGCAGAAGTAGGTGGATCTCCACGAGTTCAATGCCTGCTTGTTCTACATAGTGAGTCCCAGGCCAGCCAGAGCTGTACAGTGAAACCCTGTCTCAAACAAAACAAAACAAAACAAAAAAGTATTAATAATAGCCAAGCATGGTGGAACAAGACTGTAATCCCAACTACTCAGGAGGCTGAAACAGGACAGTTGAGAATTTGAGACCACCTGGGCTATAAGGGGAACCTTGTTTCAAGAGAAAAAAAAAAACTGTAAGCAATGTTACTTAATTAAATGAGATCATTCATATAAAATACAATGTGACAAAGTATTCGGTCAGTAAGTGCTCCCTAAAACTGCTAGTTCTGTGTCTTTGCTTAAGGGCATTTATTTCTCTTAAACATTAACCTCAATAAATATTTCTTGTCTTGGTTTATTATGTAACAAGAAACAATATCCTAGACATTGAGTTTTAGACATGTTATGCTACTTTTGAAAAGTCAAGTGAGACTGAGTTGTAAATAAAATATTTAATTGGAAAATTTTTGCTGCGTATTTGCTTTTTCCTATATAGTTAAAATATATAGTGTTTATAGAGCTACCATATGAGCCTGATATAAAATGGGGATTTTAACTTAGACTCCACATATGAGAGAAAGCATGCAATATTCTGTGTGAGTCTAACTTATTTCACTTAACGTGATGCTTTCTGGTTCCACGTGTTTTTCTTCCAGGGACATAGTTTCCATTGTATGTACTTTCCACTTTTCCTATCTTGGCTCTTGTGAATAGTGCCCCAGTACATGTGCATGTGCAATCTCTGTGGGGTGCTGACTTAAGATTCCTTCCATTGTGAACCCAAGAGTGGTGTGTGTCTGGATCATAAAGTAGTTCTAGTTCTAGTGTTTTCAGGAGGCCCCACACTGATACTCATATTAACTGTATCAGTTTACATTCCCATTAGTAATAGCAAGTGAAGGGTTCCCTTCCCCCACCCCCGCATCCTTGCGAGCATTTGTTGTTTATTTTCTGTTTTAAATTCATTTTATTGTTATTATTGTGTAAGTATGAGTGTGGGCACATGCATGCCTTTTACCACCTGGTCCATTTCCCTGGCCCTGTTGTCTTCATGATAACAGCCATTATGATCAAAATGAGATGGAATTTCATTGTAATTTTAATTTGCATTTCCATCATGGCTAAGTCTGAGCTTTCTTTAAAGACTACCTTATGGGCTGGAGCAATGGTTAAGAGCACTGGCTGTTCTTCAGAAGACCTGGAGCTCAATCCCCAGCACCCACTTGATAGCTCACAGCCATCTGTAGCTCCAGTCTCAGAGGATTGGATGCCACACGCACTGCATACACGTGCTCTACATATTTATATTCAGGCGAATATTCATACACATAATATAAAAATAAATAGTCCAGCCGGGCGGTGGTGGTGCATGCCTTTAATCCCAGCACTCGGGAGGCAGAGCCAGGCAGATCTCTGTGAGTTCGAGGCCAGCCTGGTCTCCAAAGCGAGTTCCAGGAAAGGCGCAAAACTACACAGAGAAACCCTGTCTTGAAAAACCAAAAAATAAATAAATAAATAAATAAATAAATAAATAAATAAATAATCCAAAAGATATTTTAAGACCACCTTATTTCTTATATCTTCTTATATCTTATATCCCTTTTTCATTTTTATTTTTGGATAGAGTGTCTCATGTAGCCTAGGCTGGCCCCAAAGACACTATTTTGCTAAGGATAACCTTAAACTCCTGACCCTCCTACCTCTACTCTTAAATGCTGGGATTACATGCATGTATGACCACAGCCAGCTTTATAAAGCCTTTCTTAGTTATTGCTTATATAGTAATTTCTTGGTCCTCAGAATGACACTTGTATTTATTTACTGTATTTCTTATTAGGTCTTTGGAAAATATTACCTTATGCTGGAAATCAGTCAATTTTGTGCATGTGAATGTTTTCACTGTGGTTAAGAAACAAACCCCAGCCGATGGATCTCTGTGAATCCAAGGCTAGCCTGGTGTACAAGTGAGTTTCAGGACAGAAAAAGCTGCATAGTGAGACCCTGTCTTGGAAAAAAAAACAAAGACAAGGAGCCAGTCTTTAAAACTAGACCCCCTATACTGACCAGCTATATAACCCTGCAGTAGATAAACTCGCCATGGGTCAGTTTCCTCACCATAATCATGGACCACAGGGCATTGTGATCAGGATTACAACAGCTCATATTCATAAAATACATAGACCTGGTTTCAGGTGACCTATGCCCTCTTCTGGCTTCCCTGGGCACTGTATTCATATACCACATCTCTCTCTCTCTCTCTCTCTCTCTCTCTCTCTCTCTCTCTCTCTCTCTCTCTCTCTCTCTCTCTCTCTCACACACACACACACACACACACACACACACACATATACACATAAATAAAAGTAGAAAAATTTTTAAAGTATGTTACCAGTTTTAAGCTAAAAAGCTCCTTTTCTGTCCTTTTTCTGGTTCTTTGCTAATTCTCTTATATGTTTCATGAAATGACTCAGCTCATTCTTTTTAAATAAAATTGCCCTTATCTGATTTGTTTTTACTTTATGTCAATCATTAACAGTTTGGGCAGCCCAGAGCATTTTCCTAGCAGACTGTTAATAACAGCTGTAAGTTAAATCAGATTCAGCCACTGCGTTGACCGTTTTCTGCCTTGAACAGAATTACATTCCCCAGTTCTTACAGTACACTGTGTTCTGTTATTTTGGAATCTAGGAAACTTTTTCATGGTTCTGCTCCAGATTCTCAACAGCCAGTTAGTTATCTGTGGTTTCTAATGTTCACTTTGACATACTATATCCTTTTAATCTCCGTGGTTACCACCCAGTGCTTTCTCTAAAGCAGCTAGCCAGTTTTCTACCCTCTCGTTACCTCCTGTACAAGCCATTGCATCCCACTGGTCGCTGTCAGCTCTGTTTTCTGAAACAGTTTTCATTGTCATTCCATAATTCAGCACCAGCTCCAGCAAATGCTGAGCAGCGATCCCCTTCCCTGAAAACACTGGGACATAGGTAGGACGTCTACACCGATATTTAATCTGCCTGTTGTCCATCTTGTTTTGAAAGTTATGTTTCCCAAGGAGAATTATAAACTCCTTGAGGGAAAAAAACCTTACATCTTAAATTCATTGTTTTTAATTTTTCAAAACATTCAGTAAATCCTAACTCTAATTTAGTTAAAATGAAGCCAGTGAAGCCAAACACTGTTGTAAGGTAGAAATGATTATTTGACTGGGCGATGAAAGTATAATCATCCTGTAACAAAGTTACAGAATCTGCTGTGAGTATGCATAGGAATACTAATCACTCTAGCGGAGAAGTCTGCATAATAATCATTATATGGGCTGGGCGGTGGTGGTGCACGCCTTTATTAATCCCAGCACTTGGGAGGCAGAGCCAGGCGGATCTCTGTGAGTTCGAGGCCAGCCTGGACTACCAAGTGAGTTCCAGGAAAGGCGCAAAGCTACACAGAGAAACCCTGTCTCAAAAAAGCGGAAAAAAATAATAATAATAATCATTATATGTCCATTAGCTCAAGTGGTGATTTTGTTTAGTTGTAAGTATTTCCTGTTATATTCCAAAGGCTGCTTCTGAAGCTGTTTCATTATTATCCTCCATTGGTGGTCTTGCTTCCTCTGAAACCAGTTTTGTGATTTCCTTAATTCTTTTCTAAATATTAGTCTACCACTTACTAATGCAGAAATACCCAGGCTTATCCATTTGATGCTTTGGGGTAGAGAAGTCATGCCAGTTGCTTTTGAATGTTGCAGTATTAAATATAAACAAATGAGCACAGTCCTGGAAGTCCTCTCTCTCTGGAAGCTCTCTCTTGTTCTTGAAGCAGTAGATTCCTTCTGTGGCCTCTGTGGCCTGGATGAAGTACGAACCCTGATTCTTATCTCCAGCCAGGCCAAGTGCCATTGTGGACTGAGCAGCCTTTATGTCTGCCTGTATATATGTTCACCCCAAATAATCGGAGACTGACCACAAGCTAAGCAATGAGAACATTTTGACTTTGCCAACAGCGTAATAATGTCTGAATTTTCAGGATTAATGTCCGTGTTGGCAGAAATAAGACCAAAGAATGACTTGGGACATCCATTCTGTGAAAATTTGAGGTCTGGAGATTGGATGATTGACTATGTCAGTGGCCGGCTTATTTCACGATCAGGAAATATTGCTGAAGTAAGTAGAATGATATTCTAATCCAAGCAATCAAGGGAACATTAATAATTATATGTTACTCTGTTATAGATAGTATTCAAGTTTCCTTGAACTGTTTTCCTTTCTTGATCATCTTTTAGGTTTAAAGAGTGGTCACATGATTAATGGGTTACTGGCTAGCAAAGTTGCATGTGTAGATTCAATTCTTAAAATATACCTAGCCTGGAAACATGCCAAATTACCTTTTTAATTATTTCTATAACAGGTTGGTAAATGGTTGCAGGCTATGTTCTTCTACCTGAAGCAGATCCCACGATACCTTATCCCCTGTTACTTTGATGCTATATTAATTGGTGCATACACCACTCTGCTGGATGTAGCATGGAAGCAGATGTCAAGGTATACTCAACATAACTTGAGTAAATGGGCATAATTGTGTGGAAACTATATAGAGAGAGTTATTTTGTACATGATTTTAAAAGACCAAAGCCTAAGGAACTATCATATCACAGATACCGAGCTGAGAAACCTTTTAGGTAGACAGTAATGTTAGCATCCTTTAGTCTGGAACATGCAATACCAAATGTAGAGTTTGGGTGGGGTTTGTTTTTGTTTTGAGACAGGGTCTCATGTATTGAAAACTTGGAACACACTGTGTAGGCAAGGATGATCTTAGCTTCTGATCCTCCAGCCTCCACTCCCAAATGCTGGAATTATGGGTATGCATCCAGTTTATAAGGCACTGAGTGTCAAACTCAGGGCTTCATGCACACAAGATAAGCACCCTACACACAAACACACACACACACACACCATGTACACATACACAGTAATACAGTTTCAAACATTGGTGGGATATTTCGGTGTCTAGCTCAGTAGAGCATCATTTGCCTAGCAAGCGTAAGGCCTTGGGTCCAGTCCCCAGCTGGGGATGAGAGGTTGGGGGTGGGATTTAAATCTGGTCTACAAAGCCTGTAAAATATGATATGGAAAAAACAAAATTATTTAATATTATTTGTTTTATTCATTAACTTGTTAAATGACATACACAAAGTATTTTGCCATTTTACACATTTCTGTAGAAAAATCACTTGGCAAAAGGACCTATAATACATTGCTGACAAGGTAGTGTTTCTGCAGATGATCTCTCAACTTGCCACTTGGTTGCAGCTTTGTTCGGAACGGTTCAACCTTCGTGAAACACCTTTCCCTGGGTTCCGTCCAGATGTGTGGAGTGGGGAAGTGCCCTTGTCTGCCACTTCTGTCTCCCGCGCTCCCGGATGTGCCCTACAGGCTAAACGAGATCACGAAGGAGAAGGAGCAGTGCTGTGTCTCCTTGGCTGCAGGTAAGGACGTTGGAGGTAGTAAATGGTAAAAGCCCGTGGTGTCCAACGAGAAAACCCCGTGGGAGACGATGGTTCCTATGCCACTGCTTAGTAAGCTGCTCACTCATGATAATAATTCTTACTATTTAATTGTAACTATGTACTAGACACTTACATGTGTTCTTATTGTGGTTGGGTAATCCTTTCTTCTGCAGGTATCTGTTAAATTCCAGTTTTTGGCATTTTAAATATTTATAATTAAATTTTGCTTAATACAGTTTCCCATTTTTCTTTCCTAATTTTTTGTAACGTTACAGTTACCAAACACAAAACATGTTTTGTTTTGTTTTGTTTTTTTGTTTGTTTGTTTGTTTTTTTGTTTTGTTTTTCGAGACAGGGTTTCTCTGTGTAGCTTTGCGCCTTTCCTGGAACTCACTTGGTAGTCCAGGCTGGCCTCGAACTCACAGAGATCTGCCTGGCTCTGCCTCCCGAGTGCTGGGATTAAAGGCATGCGCCACCACCGCCCGGCACAAAACATGTTAAATGATTTTTTAATCACATGTCTTCATTGTTGTCAAGTACTGTTAGCCATATCTACTGGCACCATCTCCTGCAAGTAGGTTTAAAACATCCAAGCAGTAAAACATGCCCAAAGGAAGGCTTTTCTTTTTAATACACTTCCAGTGTGTTTTGAGAAAGCCTCGAGTAGTTGAGGCCACTAAAGTTGAGTACTTCCCGTTGCTTCTTGGGGTTTGGTAAAGTGAAGTTCAAAGTTTACAGCTTTTCAAATTAAACTGAAGTATATAGATACAGCAAGTGGTAATATCATCTGCATGATTCCCTCTGCTCAGTTTTTCATTGGTTCAGGTCAGATGAAAGACTTTGTGGTGTCCAACAACATGACCTTTCCTTCCTTGACAGCGGTCATGAAAGTCATAAAACTGTCTTAGTGCTAAGGTGGAAAGCAGTGCCTAGTAAGTGCAAGGCCCTAAGAGTTCAGTTCCTTGGCACCGCACAAAATAGTTTTTAATTAAAAGAAGGAATAAAATGAAGAGTCAGTTTAAATTCTCTAATCGTGTTTCAAACTTTCATTTGATTGATGGTTCTGGTAGTCATCATTCCCCAAATCCAAGCAGGTGCTGGAACTGGAACAGTGTGGGAAAAACACACCAATGGGGAAAACTCAGGTTTAAAACCCAATTTTTTTTTTTTTTTTTTTTTTTGGTTTTTCGAGACAGGGTTTCTCTGTGTAGCTTTGCGCCTTTCCTGGAACTCACTCTGTAGTCCAGGCTGGCCTCAAATTCACAGAGATCAGCCTGCCTCTGCCTCCCGAGTGCTAGGATTAAAGGCGTGCGCCACCAACGCCCGGCTAAAACCCAATTTTTAAAAGCCTATTACATAAAATAATAACCTCAGCCTTTATGATTGTGCACCGCTACTATTAAATACCCCCAGAATATGTGTATTTATTTATAAGTCATGTAGTGATAAAATTTATAACATTTATATGTAGTCTGTATAACAAATATAAATAAAGGTATTCTAATATTTTAAGGGAGTATTTTGCCTAATTCATACTAGAAAAAAAGTAAAATGATACACAGATTTGCCACTAAGTTTTGATGGAGTTCATTTTAAAATGATAATGCCTCCTTTCGTAATAGTATTACAGGAAAAAAATGTAATTAACGTTTATGATAATTGACAACATAGAAATCACCCCCAGAATACTTGGTCTATAAGTTGTATATGCATAGAGGACAAAAAAGTAACAAACATGTCTACATGTAAGTGCTAAAGGTTTCCCAGCTTTCACTTTTTATAGTTCTTGTTGGGACAGGGACCTACTGTGTAGCCTAGACTGTCCTCAAACTGGAGATACAGCTGCCTGCACCTCCTGAACTTTTGGATTAGAGGTTCGAACCATGATGCCCAGGTCACTTTTCATTTTTAACATCAATAGATTGCTGGTATTTTAAGGCATGCTAATTCAGACTCACTCTTGAGTCTGCACATGTTGCATGTAAGATGTTTAGTTATAACAGGGGAAGTCTGTTGTGCTCAGACTTGCTTCTTACACTGTAATTGGTGGCAAAATTTCAGCTCTCTGTCCATTAAATAATTTGTAGTGTGTTTGAGGGTATTTTGTACATCATTTTGGGGACAATGTAAAAAATGTGTGTAATGGTGCTTTTAATTCTGTTTACTCTTACTTGGAATTTTCAATTTAGTAATATGTTAGGTCTTTGATTCTATCATCAGAAATTATTTATATGAAAGCATAAGACTTAAAATTATTTCTTACATAGCTATATATATAGTATATATAATACATATATACTATAGTTTATTAGTATATATACTATATTATATATAACTATATACATATATAGTGTGTGAGGTAAGTATAGCACTATCAGTCTCTATCAGTCTGTTGTAAAATAATGTGAAATTTGGTGATAAACTTTCACTGTAGATAAATTAATAAACATTTAATTAGATATCACTGAACTAATAATTTCATATTTAGATTTATTTATTGCCCTTAAAGCCAGGGCAGAATCTTTTTTTCTTTTTTTGGTTTTTTGATACAGGGTTTCTCTATGTAGTTTTGGTGCCTGTCCAGTATCTCGCTTTGTAGACCAGCTGGCCTCGAACTGCCTCTGAGTGCTGGGATTAAAGGCGTGGGCCACCATCGCCGGGCCAGAGCAGAATCTTTTTTTTTTTTTTTTTTTTGGTTTTTCGTGACAGGGTTTCTCTGTGTAGCTTTGCGCCTTTCCTGGGACTCACTTGGTAGTCCAGGCTGGCCTCGAACTCACAGAGATCCGCCTGGCTCTGCCTCCCTAGTGCTGGGATTAAAGGCGTGCACCACCACCGCCCAGCCAGAATCTTTTAAAGTATGTATTTAAAGTTGTAGTGTGTCATTTTATATGTTAAATATTTGATCTCTAATTTTAAGCTTTTTAATTTAATTAGATTCAAAGACAAATTGAAATCTGTTCAGGGCTGAGATATAACTGAATTGTAGAACTCTTGCTGAACGCTGCCTTTAATCTCCTTTGGGTCACAGATGCCTTTCAGAGTCAGATAGGACCTTAGAGCCTCATCCCATAAAGGCTGATGTGAAGTGCAGACATATTTTGCTGTAGAGGATTTTGGAAGGTTTGCAGGCTCCTTCTAATTTGCCCATTAGTCCAAACCTAAAGCGTGTGGCGCTGGAGTTCATGGGATCGAACATAATGTTATGATTGACACGTGACTCTGCTGTCTTTTGCCAGGCTTGCCTCACTTCTCTTCCGGTCTTTTCCGCTGCTGGGGGAGGGACACTTTCATCTCATTCCGAGGGATGCTGCTGCTTACCGGACGCTACATAGAAGCCCGGTAAGAGGCTCTGCAGAGCTGCCAGGCCAATCTGCAGCTCCGTGTTCCCTCACTCCCATCTCTTGTCAACATTTGCAAAGTACGATTTCCTGAGGTGTTTTTTATTTGGTTTGTGTTTGTGTCGGGGAGCACAGGCATGCCATGGTGCACATGTGGAGTCAGAAGACAGCTGGGGTTTTCCTCTCCTTCCACCACGTGGGTTCCAGAAACCCAGTTCAGCCTTAGGCTTGGGAGCAAGCACCTTTACCCACGGAGCCGTCTTACGGCTCCGGGTTCTAAAGTTTTCATTTTCATTTGCTCGTTTAATAGGTTTAGAGAATTTCAAATGAAAACAACTTTGAAGTTACTAGGTTCCACGATAGGTCAGATCATCTTCAGTATTTCTGAATTTATCTAAAAAAATTTTTAGAACCATTTTCTGCCTTCGTAAAGAGTATTGTTAGCTGGGCATGGTGATGCATACCTTTAATCCCAGCACTCCAGAGGCAGAGGCAGGTGGATCTGTGTGAGTTTGAGGCCAGCCTGGTCTACAAAGTGAGTTCCAGGACAGTCATGGTTACATATCTTGTCTCAAAAAAAAAGAAAAAGAAAAGAATAAATATACAAATAGTTATAATACCCACATAAAGGTTAATGACTTCACAAAGTTGTCCTCAGACCTCAACACATATACTGTGGCACACATATGCACACAAACACGCACACACCCACAATAATAATAATAATAATAATAATAATAATAATAATAATACTTTTGAAAATCTCGGGAACTGGAGAGATGGTTCAGTACTTAAGAGCTGGCTGCTCTTCCAGAGGACCAATGTTTGATTCTTAGCAAACACATGGCATTCTTGGCAAACAGTCTGTAACTCCATTTCCAGGGGATGTGACACCCTCTGCCTCAGCCAGCACCACTCCAGACAGACTGACATAGACACAGGCAGAACAGCACACACAAAAAATAGTAAAACGTCTGGAAATGTACTCTGGAGGGCGGTTTGCTTGCCTGTCAGATCCCCTACGTCCATGGTTTAAGAGTCGGGTATAAAGATTCAGGATTCAGCAACATACAGTGGCAAAGACCTTTGCCTGTGGTGTGGTGAGCCCCTAATGCTGGTTTAGACCACCGACAAATGGCATCCTCCCTTCATGCTTTCTTTGGGCTGGTCAGAGTACTCACCTCCTGCATTAGATGACTCATGCAGTTAAATTACCCAAAAGGCTCTCTGCCACATGGGAAATGCTCCATCATTGCTATAATGGTCCCCATCATCAGTTTTCACTTCTGTGTGCTGTTACAAATTTCTGTCTCTTCATTTTACATTCAGCCATCTAGATCCCACATTGTCATACTGTGGTCCATCACGTTTTGTGTGGCTATAAACAAAACTAGAATAAAGGCTTCCTATGGCTCTATTAAAAGATAAGTGTTAGTCAGGGAGTGGTGGGACATCCTTTAATCCCAGCACTCAAGACAGAGGCCAGCCTGGGCTACAGAGTAAGTTCAGGACAGCCAGGGCTACACAGGGAAACCTGTCTCAGAAAACAAAAAACAAAAGAGAGGGGGCGGGGGGATAAGTGTTAAACTGAGACATAATAAGGCCTAGCCTTCTCCAGTTACCTTTGCTAGTTAGACCTCACAGGCTAGATACAAGCTCTTCCTGAGTGAAATTCCATCTTACAAGCTCAGTTCTCGTTTGTACTGAAATAATACCTAAGAAAATAAACTCTCATTTTTCAGCTATTAATGTGAGTTATAGTTGACTTTTGCTGTTGTTGTTTCGGGGTTTTGTTTTATTTGTTTCTTTGTTTTAAAACAGGCTCTTACCATGTAGCCCTAACAGCCTATAACTCAGTATGTAGGCCAGCTGTCCTGGGATTCAGAGATCTTCCTACGTCTGCCTTCTGTGTACTGGGATGAATTATAGTTTTTAAGGCCAGTTTCTGTTCATTTGTTTTCTTACATAATTACTTTGTTCCTGATATCTACTGTTTAAAGTAATAAAGTAATTAGAGGATTACTTCTATATGAAAATAACAGATTTAAAAACAGAACTTAGGGGCTGGAGAGATGGCCCAGTGGCTAACGGCACTCACGGCTCTTGAAGAGTTCAGTCCCAGCACCCACATGGCAGCTCCCAACCATCTGTAACTCCAGTTCCAGGGGATCCAGCACACGTCTCACTCTGTGGGCTCCATACGTATGTGGTACACATATGTACATACAGGCAAACACCAATACACAGATAACAAAATAAATACATCTTTTTGAAAATAGAAGTTAAAGCTATGGCAGTCCTTGTAAATCCCAACTGGGAACCTGACTCCAAAGATGAAAAACTTGTTAAAGAAAGGGAAAGTTCCCCAGATTACCAGAGAGAAAAGCTAGGCTGAGAGCTGGGGCATCTCCCAGACCCCTACAAAAAGTAACCTTTTTTTTTCCCTTCAATTTCATAAGTGTTTTCATAGAAATGATCCATTTATTTCTGTTGTTTTAGGAATATTATTTTAGCCTTTGCTGGTACCCTGAGGCACGGTCTTATTCCTAACCTTCTGGGTGAAGGAACCTATGCCAGGTACAACTGTCGGGATGCCGTGTGGTGGTGGCTACAGTGTATTCAGGACTATTGTAATATGGTTCCAAACGGTCTAGACATCCTCAAATGCCCAGTTTCCAGAATGTATCCAACGGACGATTCTGCACCTTTGCCTGCTGGGACACTGGTAAAGATCACTTCTTAATGTAGTCTTTAATGAAATGTAACTTTATTTTTTAATGTAAAATATTAAGAATCCAAGTCATAAGAATGCAAATATCAAGAAGAATTCAGTATTAGTCTTTATTTAGTGTTGACACTGTGAGAAGTCACCGAGGTAAGACTTGCTCCTTGGTGAAACACACACAGCGTGGGAGCATGGGAGCTGCTGCTTTTCCCAGCCCCACCCCATTCCTTACTTCCTCCTCTAGGAAAGTATATAACCAGTAATCTATCTATTACTAGAGTTGAGGGATTTAGGGGAAAATAAGAATGTAATCCATTTCTAACAGAGGAAGCATTCTTGCTGTCTCCAACAGGATCAACCATTGTTTGAAGTAATACAGGAAGCTATGCAAAGGCACATGCAGGGCATTCAGTTCCGAGAGAGGAATGCTGGTCCACAGATAGACCGGAACATGAAAGATGAGGGTATGTAATCAAAGCCATGGTTAAGACTTACTGGTGCCGTCCAATTAAACCTTGCAGTTGCTTTACAAATACTTGTGTGCAAAACCTGAAACTTTGCCTAAGAAAGGCAGACACTGTTCCTGATCTCTCCAGCCTGTGTTGCTAAAGAAAAGATAAAAGTTTGCATCTTTTGTCAGGCAATTTTCAAGATAATATTGGCATTATAATTTATTTTATGTGTGTGTGTGTGTGTGTGTGTGTGTGTGTGTGAGAGAGAGAGAGAGAGAGAGAGAGAGAGAGAGAGAGAGAGAGAGAGAGAGAAAGAGAGAGAGAGAGTTTTTTACCTGCAAGTATCTAGAGGTCAGAAGAGAGCCTCAGAGCCCCTGGAACTGGAGAAGGGATGGTTTTGAACCAATTGGAATGGAGTCTGGGTCCTCCACAAGAGCGACAGGTATTCTTAACTGCTGAACCATCTCTCTAGCCCCTGGTGTTACAATTTATAATCACAATGTTAGGATTACTTTTTCTGCCAGTTATGGTGGCACATGCCTGTAATCCAGCACTCAGAAGGTTGAGACATGACTGTCATGAGTTCAAGGCTAACCTGGGCTGCATAGTGAAACCTTGTCTCAAAAACATAAACAGGAAGCCCAGTATGGTGAGGAATGTCTCTAATCCCAGCTCAGAAGACAGAGCTACAGAGTGAGTTCCAGATCAGCCTGGGCTGAACAGAGAAACCTTGTCACAAAACTAAATAAATAAATAAATAAACAAACATAAGAAGGAAGAAAAAAATGATAATCCTGTGAATTGAGTATTACGTGTCAGGTATTATGATGATGTCTTTACCAATGTCAGTCCTTAACTCCTGAAGACATTAAGAGTAAATTACACTGGGCTTGAGGGAGGGCTCAGCAGTTGAAGTGCATGGAGAACAAGTGAGAGACTTGGACTTCAGATCTCCAGAACCTATGTGAATGCCGGGTGAGCCTGATGGTAATATAGCCTCCAAAGGCAGAGGCATGGTGTCTCTAAACAAGTAAGGCAGCTCGTGAGACCAGCATAGCATCCTGGGAGCTTGGTCTGCTTGAGAGACCCTGACTGTACAAAGGTAGAAGGGGGAGCAAGGAGGATTTGACATCAACTACACACACTTGGGCCTACACACACTTGCACATGTGTGTGTGTTCACCAGCACACACATGGGAACACATGCATGCACTCTACACAGAGAGACACAGAAAGAATTTGTTTTTAACTAAAAGAATACGTTACATTACCTCCATTTTTTATGAAATGAGAGGACTGGAAAGTTGGCTTCCCAGAGCTGCTGGGGGCAGAGGAAGGATGTCAGCCATGTTTGCCTCTGTAGACCAGGCTGGCCTCAGCACCTCTGCAGTGCTGTGTCTGTACATCAAGTTAAAGTAGTTACAGCTCCTAACTCACTTAGCCCAAGGCCAGCCAGTACCAGGCTGATGATCTCATTTCCCCTCACTCCTACTCACTTTGGGAATGGTTTTGACGACTCTGGTGTATATTTACTTTAGTCTTACAAATATGATTTATGTGAGTTTTTAATTATAATTTAAAAAGAATTACAGATCCATAAAAAGTTGTAAAAGTGATACATAGGATACAGCAAACCCTTCCTCAAGTTAGGGTGTCTTAATGTAACTGAAGTAAAATCTCAGAACTAAGAAGTGCAGTATGATGCTGCAGGCTAGACTGTAGACCCCACTCATTTTCCACCTCTTCTCACATTAACTCCTGGGGGTGGGGATTCATGAAACCACCACCATATAAAGATGTAGACCTAGTCCATCACCACACACATTTTTCTGCATCCCACATACCCACTCCAGCTCCACCCATGTCTCTCTACTAATCTCTGCCTCCCTACACTGTCATTATTTTGAACATATTTATAAACTCATTGTTTGTTTGTTTCGAGACTGATCTCTCTATGTAGCTCTGGGTGTCCTGGGACTCACATGTAGTCCAGGCTAGTCTTGAACTCACAGTGATTGTCTGCCTCAACCTCCTGAGTGCTGGGATTAAAAGTCTGGGCCATATACCTGGCTTTGAAAATATTATATAAATTGAATATTCAGTATGTAACTTTTGACTCACCAAGACAGGATCTTGCTATGATGCCTTAGCTAGCCTAGAACTTGCTATGTAGACCAGGCTAGCCTCAAACTCATGATGATTTATTATGTATAGTAGTAATACACAAATGTTTACCTAAGTTAACTGTTAAGAATCACTGATACATTCTTATCTTTCACTAAGAGAAGTCAGTGAAAATAGGTTTAGGATCCAAAGAACATTTTCATGGTATCTCTGAGACATTTTAGGGTTTTGTTATTGTTGTTGTTGTTGTTGTTGTTAAACATTTCAACTTTAAGTAAGCAAAATAATTTTTTCCTTTGAATCTGGCATTGAAATGAAATATATTAATATTTTACTCTATTTTCTTTTTTGTTTTGTTGTTGTTGTTTGGTTTAGTTTTAGGTTTTGCTTGTTTGTTTGACTGATTGTTTCTTTTTGGGACAGAGTTTCATTATGTAGCCCTGGCTGTCCTGAAACTCACTGTGTAGACCAGACTGGCCTCAAATTCACAGAGATATACCTGCCTCTGCCTCCCCAGTGCTGAGATTAAAGGCCCAGCTTTAAAAAAGATTTTTTATATGTAACCTTTTGTAACTTCTTACTAAACCATTTTGTCTTAGGAACTGATCAGTTTGTTCCATATGCATCCAGTTTGTTAATTTAAAGGACAGAGCATTTCCTAGTGTACACACATTAAGCCATTCCTTTACTAAGTGGTGACCTATGATTTTTTTGTTTGTTTGTTTGTTTTTTTGTTTTTTCGAGACAGGGTTTTTCTGTGTAGCTTTGCGCCTTTTCCTGGAACTCACTTGGTAGCCCAGGCTGGCCTCGAACTCACAGAGATCTGCCTGGCTCTGCCTCCCGAGTGCTGGGATTAAAGGCGTGCGCCACCACCGCCCGGCTTGGTGACCTATGATTTTGCTAATGTAAGCAGTGCTTTAGAATGAACATCATGATATGCAGTTCCATGTACACACGTGTTTTTTGAAAGAGAAATGAAATGTGTGTGTATTTACTATCATAAAACGTAATGATTTTTAGTTCTTTGTTGTTGTTTTAAAGGGAGTCTCACTATGTAGGTAGGCTTACCTAGCTTCAGGCTCACTGTGTCAGCCAGCTTCAGACTCAGGTGTGACCCTCCTGTGTCGACTTCCGTCGACCTGTGCACGTCTCCTCTATTGGAGCTGGGATCTGAGGACCTGAAAGAATGGGGCGGACTACAGGCTAACGCTGTAGACAACCTTATTTCCGTTTCTGTGTGCTTTTATACACAAATGTATCAAAGCAATGATCCAAGGAAGGTTGTTTGAGTTCAGAATAACATGTAAATAAACGTCAATAAGCTCATACTAAATATGAACAGAGCAGCCCTTTCCCAGGGCTTTCTCAGGACAGACCAGTTTAAACACAATTGGCTGGCACATACGACAGACTGTATCTAGGAAAGCAATGTAAATGTTTGTCACAGGAAGCATGAAATCACATCCAAGAACAACCCAGGGAACAAGGTAAAAGGCCCTCCGCCTTTCTCCTGGAGCCTCTCTCACGGTTCCCCGAGGCGTTGTTCGCCACACGTCATTCCTCTGACCGTGTTCTGACACCCCTGCCTCCGCCTCCTGAGTGCTCGGATTGCAGACCTATGCCGCCATGCCTGTTTTATAAGTGGCTTATTTTGCCTTTTTAGGTTTCAATATAACTGCAGGGGTTGATGAGGAAACGGGATTTGTCTATGGAGGAAATCGTTTCAACTGTGGCACATGGATGGATAAAATGGGAGAAAGTGACCGAGCTAGAAACAGAGGAATCCCAGCCACCCCAAGGTAGTTCATTTTATGATGCTAATGATGCTCTTGTAATGGACCAGCTCCTTTTCCAAACATATTTACTCATGGAGTCTTTTGTTCTGCTAACCGTGATCTGCACAGTAAACAGTCCAGATCTGTCATCCTTCCTCCTCCACTCAGCCCTTCCTTCCCCGCCCCCCATACTGATTAACAGCCCTCTTGTTCTAACTCCTCAAGGAAAGTGATCTGTTCTCATCCAGGAAACCTCAGGGGGTTTGTACCTCTCTACAAGAATCTCAAACATTTTATAATTCATTATCCCAGTGGTTAAAACATTTTCTTTAAAATTAAAAAAAAAAATTGTTACAATTATCTGTGGGGTGTGTGGGGGTGGGGTTGTGTATATGCCACATGAAGAGGTCAGAGGACAACTTGTAGGAGGAGTCAGTTCTCTCACCCCACCATGTGGTTCTCAGGTCATCAGACTTGGCAGCAAGGGCCTTTACCTGCTAAGCCATCTCTCCATCCCTGGTTAAGACATTTCTTAATCTGAACTTTGTACAATGTAAAGATTCTATTACTCCTACCTATCTTTACAAGTATAGAAAACATCTAGTTGAAATTGATCTTTTAAAAATATTTTTTAGCTGGACAGTGGTGGCACACACCTTTAATCCTAGCACTTGGGAGGCAGAGGCAGGTGGATCTGTGTGAGTTCGAGGCCAGCCTAGTCTCCAGAATGAGTTCCAGGACAGCTAAGGTGGTTACAAAAAGAAATCCTGTCTCAGAAAAGAAAATTTTTATCTTCAGAACCTTTTATCTCTAACTTTGTTATTTAAGAGGTTTTCAGTATTATAGTTTCAGAAGTTGTGAACACCTATCAGAAGTTCTAGATACTGAATGAAGCTCAGAAACTATTTTCTACTTGAAGCCAGAAGAGAGCATCAGATTCTCCTGAACTGGAATTACAGGCACTTGTGAGCTGCCCACTGTGGGTGCTGAGAACTGAACCACAGTTGTTTGAAAGAGCAGTATTTGCTCATAATAGATGAGCCATCTCTCCAGCCCAGAAGCTATCTTCATAGTAAAGATTTTTATCTTCAAACAGATCAGCCAGACTAAATAAAAAGACCCTGTCTCAAAAATAAATAAATACGTTTTATGTATATGCATGTATGTTAGGAGGGGATGGAGAGATGCTAAGCTCTGTAGAGAGCTTGCTGCTGTTCTGCAAGCTCATTTCCTAGCACTCATGACAAGAGGCTCACAACCAAATGTAACAGCAGGTCCAGGAGATCCAACACTCATGGACTCTCGGGGCACCCATACATGTAGCACATACCCATAGAGACACATATAGACGCAAAATAAAAATATAAATGTCTCTTTTAAAATGTTAGGAACATAAGCAGTACTATAGTAGTAAGGGAAGAGATTTCGTATGTGATATAATACATGTTACTTATACAGTGAAGATGTGGGGACAGATGGTTGCTTGTATGATGCATTGGTTATACTATTCACCAACATTTATGGTGGTGGTTTGGTTGGGTTGGGTTGGGTTTGGTTGGGTTGGGTTTGGTTCTATGTTGTCCCCAGAGACTTCCTTACTGCTAGACAAGCATTCTACCACTAAGCTACATCCCCAATCCAAAATTACTTACTGAATGCCCCTTTAAATAATGGTTAAATAACTTCAACATAGAGAATAAGTCTTTTTCATTTCAGAGACGGGTCTGCTGTGGAAATCGTGGGCATGTGTAAATCTGCTGTTCGCTGGTTGCTGGAATTGTCCAGGAGAAATATTTTCCCTTATAATGAAGTGAGAGTGAGAAGACATGGTAAGCTGTTCTGTTTTACAAGGAACTGTACAAGGTATTGACCTTTGTTTCCATCACTGGATTGAAGATGCAAAATTTTAAGAAGAAAGAAAAATCATTAATTTACCAATGTGGAAATTATAACCACGCTGGTCACTAGAGCCCCACTGACCTGGGACGAAGGCGGCAGGGTGCTTGCCCTGTTGCACTTTCCCTTTCCCTCACTTGGTGAGCAAGTTACAGCCTGTGAACAGTCTGGAAATTTTTACATCTCTTTCTGGAACAATTTCTTTGCAATAGAAATAATGTCTGAGCTACCCATACAACATTAAACTTTCTAAAAAGTAAAAAGAAGTAGGTAAAGTTAATTGTGTTTTTGATTCAATGTATGTGAAATGTTGTTCCACATGTCATGAATATGAAGTTATTCCTGAGCCATTTTATATATATATTTTTAGGAGAGGTGCCCAGTCTTTGAATCTATAGCATATCTCCCTCCAGAGTAGCCACATACATGATTTGTTTCATAAGTAAGCTAACTATGAGTTTGGGCAATAGCAGATATTTGAGATGAACTGAATGTCTACAACTGCCATGTCTTACTGCTTTTCAGGAAAAATTGTAACAGTCTCATATGATGAGTGGAACAGAAAAATACAGAACAGCTTTGAAAAGCTGTTTCATGTTTCTGAAGACCCTTCAGACCCTAATGAGAAGCATCCGAATCTGGTTCACAAACGTGGCATCTACAAGGACAGCTATGGAGCATCAAGTCCTTGGTGTGACTATCAGCTCAGGCCTAATTTTACCATAGCAATGGTCGTGGTAGGTGATGTATTACTCTCAAACTTCAGAAGCATCCTGACACCTTTACTAAGGGACTGTTTTCCCTTCCATTAAGCTCCACTTCACCATAAAAAGTACTGCTTTCTGGATAATTTTATATAGTTTCAGGAGTTAGTTATGCATATCACCTCTGATCTGTAACATTTAGTGTCAAAAACAGAAAACAGTAGATGATGAGAAACAAAACACTTCCCAGTGTTTCTGTGTACCACAGTTCGTGTCCTGTGGCACACCAGGGCTGAATGGTTAGGCTGCTTCGGCCAGATCAGCGGCTTCAGGTAGCCTCAGCCCTTGCCCTTTCCTCCTAAAAGCTGTGAGCATCTGTATTGCACAAGCTGGTGCCACAAACAGCTTCCCGGTGCACCAGTTAGAAAGTTCTGCACGGGCCACTTATAGTCACATTCTGTCTCCTTTGCGTTGTCCTCTAATTAGTTCTATTTGGGTAAGAATGTTTTATATTACTGTATTTATTTACTTGGTATTATATAGTATTACTTATTATAAAAATTTATTTAACTATTTTACTATTTTGGGGTGTGTGTTTTACCTGCAGTAAATTTGTGCACCATGTATATGCAATACCCCAAGAGGCCAGAAGAGGGCATCAGATCCCCTAAGCCTGGAGTTAAACAGTTGTGAGTTACCATGTGTATGCTGGGAATCAAACATGTGTCCTCTGGAAGGGCAGCCAGTGCTCTTAACCACTGGGCCATCTCTCCAGCCATCTAGCTAAGAATTCTTGATTCTCTTTTGTTGTTAAATCTCAGTCTAAAAAGAAAGCCTTAAGGGCAGTGGACTAGGAAAGCTTTGTGTTTATCCGTGCCTCCCTAGGTATTTGACTGTGAAAAAGATTACTAAGTGGAATATTACTGATTATAGTGGTATGGCAGTGTAAACTTGCACAGAGGTGGCTTTGGTTTGGTTCATTTTTCACTTCATTTCACTATTAAAGTGGATGCATATTTTTTCCCCTTCCACATATCATAAGAAAGTACTTACACTGTTGGAGTACAAGATCTTCTGAATTATTATGGCTAAAAAGAGAGGGGAGAGGTTCAAGTACTTTTGTTTTGTTTTTGTTTTTGTTTTTAGAGACAGGGTTTCTCTGTGGAACAGCCCTGGCTGTCCTGGAACTTACTTTGTAAACCAGGCTGGCCTCAAACTCACAGAGATTTGCCTGCCTCCGCCTCCTGAGTGCTGGGATTAAAGGTGAGTGCCACTATTGCCCAACAGTTCAAGTACTCTTAAAGGGGGCTTCTGCAAATAAAGTGATGGGTTGAGGCGATCTCTGCCTTTATGGTAGCTATGGTTACCTTTGGGATCTGGTACTCCTTCTTGCAGTGCCCCAAGGGAATGGTCACTCTGTGAGCTTTCCCAGCTCCTGGGGCTGAGAAAGGCGATATGGATTCAGCCTTGGAGGATTAGATTTGTCTGGTATCCATTCTCAAATTCTGACCCACACCAATTCTTAAATTTTTTCTTTTCAAAGTTTATAGTTAACTTATATAGGTAAGAACTAATTTTCTGTGATGTTAAAATGCTTGTTTTATTTGTTTGTTTGTTTGTTTTACCTTTATCAGGCCCCTGAGCTCTTTACTGCTGAAAAAGCTTGGAAGGCTTTGGAAATTGCAGAAAAAAAATTGCTTGGTCCCCTTGGCATGAAAACTTTAGATCCAGAGTAAGTTGGAATATAAGTATTAAGAAGGCTGTTGATATTGTGTTTAATCCACATAGATTTTAATGTTAACCATTCTATACTTATTTACAAATAACTTCTCAAAAAACGCACTTAAACTTGTAGCTGGAGTTTTCTCTCTGGGTCCTGCCAAACCCCGGCAGTCCAACAGCCCACTTATAAAATAAACGCACAGACGCTTATATTATTTACAAACTGTATGGCCGTGGCAGGCTTCTTGCTAACTGTTCTTATATCTTAAATTAACCCATTTCTATAAATCTATACCTTGCCACGTGGCTCGTGGCTTACCGGCATCTTCACATGCTGCTTGTCATGGTGGTGGCTGGCAGTGTCTCCCTGACTCAGCCTTCCACTTCCCAGAATTCTCCTCTCTCCTTGTCCCGCCTATACTTCCTGCCTGGCCACTGGCCAATCAGTGTTTTATTTATACAGAACGATATCCACAGCACAAACTTTTGAAAACATCTGCCCCTTTGTTGTGTGTATTAAACGTGCCTCTGGTTTCTCCTATATTCACTAATTAACTTACAAAGTTTAAATGTATAAAAGTAATGTCATGAATAGTTTTTCTTTTCTGACTGTAAAAGTAATACATGATTGTTGTAAATGTTAAAAAGTACCAACAATGAATAAAGAAAAAGAAGTTACTTTGAATCCCTTTATCCAAGAACCAAGCATCATTCCCCTCTTGTCTATTACTCAAGTCATTTCTACTCATTTTTGTGCAGTTTGTGTCCATATAATCACAAATCCAGGAGAAATTCCCAGCACCCACATGGTGACTCACAACAGTCTGTAACTCCAGGCTCAGGGGAGTCTGATGCCCTCTTCTGGCCTGGGGAGGAGGTGGTGGTATTGCAGAAGACTCAGGCTTGGTGCCTCACATCTGAGTCTTAGCACTGGGGAGTCTGAATAAGGTGATCACAAGTTCAGAGTCAATCTGGACTGCTAGCCAGGCCCTGTCTCAAGAAACAAAACTGAGTATGGAGGTTCAGTACAATGACACCAGCACCTGGAAACTTAACAAGAGGGGTTGCTGATTAATCCAGGCCAGCTTGGGCCACATGAGTTCCAGCTACCTAAGTTTGTCTAAAAGCAAGTTTGTCTAGAAAGAAGAAACAAAGAGAAAAAAAAAATCTTCCTAGGGATGTAGCTCACTGGTGGACATTAGCCTAGTGTGTGGGAGGGACCCTGGATTCAGTTCCCAGCACCACTGTCAAAAAAAAAGTTTCACGAGTTCAATTCCCAAGACAACAAAAATAAATGATTTTAAAAATAGCTCTTGAAGCCGGGCGGTGGTGGCGCGTGCCTTTAATCCTAGCACTCGGGAGGCAGAGCCAGGCGGATCTCTGTGAGTTTGAGGCCAGCCTGGGCTGCCTAGTGAGTTCCAGGAAAGGCACAAAGCTACACAGAGAAACCCTGTCTCGAAAAACCAAAAAAAAAAAAAAAAAAAAAAAAAAATAGCTCTTAAACCCAGCATGATGATGCTTACCTGTACCCAGGACCATTGGGAGTTCACAGTCATCTTCCACTGTGTAACCAGGTGGAGACCAGCCTGGCCACAGGAGAGCCTGTCTTAGGGCTGGGGAGAGCTGTTGGGAGAATGGAGCTCAATGGTAGAGCACATGCCTACGTCACACAAGACCCTGGGCTAAGACCCCAGCACCACACCCTGCAATTAAAGGCCATCTTTTTTTTTTCTTTTTTTAATGTGTATGAGTGTTTTGCCTTTATATATGTCTGTGTGCCACATGCATGTTTGGTGACCTTGGAGGCCATAAGAGGGCATGGAATTCCCTGGAACTGGAGTTACAGATAGTTGTGAACCACCATGTGAGTGCTGGAGTTGAACCCAGGTCCTCTTCAAGAACAACAAGCATTCTTAGCTGCTGAGCCATCTCTCCAGGCACTCAGCGACAGTATCTGGGTTTGGTTTTGTTGATAGTTCCTTCCATACTGCTAAATAATGTGCAACTGTCTAGTCACTTGTAGTGATGATAGAAGAAAGCTTAACTGTGTTCTTTACCAGCAGTCTTTCTGTGTAACTACACTACTCTTTTTACTTAAATCAGTAAATAGCTTTGTTTTTAGTTTACAGTTTGCATATGCAAATGTCTTTACTTTTATAAATTAAATTTCTAATGGCCTTTCTGGGTTTGGGGGGTTTGTTTTTGTTTCTTTTATGTATATGGGTGTTTTGTGTGTGTGTGTACCACCACACCAAGGTCTTTTTGTTTTTTGAGACAGAATCTTACACAGCTGAAGCCGACCTTGAACTACCGATCCTCCTATCTTAACCTCCCAAGTTCCACCATGCTTGGCTTGATTTCATCCTTTATGTGCAAAATTTAATATGCAAATACTTTTCATTTTCTGTATGCTTACATATTCAGAGCAGATTAAAAACTGGTCAGGCGTACACACAGGAAGATTTCTGTAAGTTCAAAGCCAGCTTGATCTATTGAGAAAGTTCCAGGTATACCAAGGTCACACAGTGAGACCCTGTTTCAAACTCCTGTTCCCAAAAAACAAACAGAAAACCTGCTGATCAGAACTAAGGGTTATGGTAAAAGCACATGTGGACATTTTGGATCACTAAACATGACTTTAAAAGTAACAATTTAATTAAATCTCAATATGCATAACTCATCTGTTGGCAGTGTTTGTAACATTGTTCAGTGTATAACTATGTTACAAATTCTATATCTTACAGCAGTATGTATATTTGATTGTTATTTATAATCCGACAGTATGCTGATTTTAGTTTTTAATAAAATAGACCCTTGCATGGACTAAGGATGTAGCTAAGTGGTAGGATGTTTGTCTAGCACAGATAAGACGCTAGGTTTGATCAATAGGTATCACAAGATAAATGATTTACATAAATAAATAAATGGCTTTCTGCTCTATAATCAGTGAAACCTTATCTTTAATGTTTTACTGATTCAAATAACTGTATGGACATTTTAAATGGTACACACATCTGCCTGCCTCTGCCTCCCAAGTGCTGGGATTAAAGGTGTGCACCACCACTGCCCAGTGTGATACACATATTAAAAGCCTAGTGAAATGGTTAAACTATACATTAGCTCCTTGAAGACAAGATGCCTCAATATTTTTTATTATTTTTTAAATTAGCATACAAATTAATAGGTGTGATTATGGCATTTTTCCTGCATATTTCTGTGAATCCTCCTCTCCCATTTCCCTGACCACCTGTTAGTCTTTTTCTTTCCTTCCGTTTTTCCTTTTTCATACTCCTTCCTCTAGTATCATAACCAACAACTGTATATAAATTAATATCTGGGCTCTAAATATGAAGGAAAACATAAGGACACTTGACTTTTTGGTTAACCTTTCCTGAACACATTATTGAAGCTCTCTGTACTCAGTATATACTAATTTTATGTTATGTAAGCTGAGCGAGCAAGCTCCGTAGATTGAGAGGGAAGATGATGATTGTCCTTGCCTTTGCCTGTTGAAATTCTGATACCTCCTCTGATGCCTGACCGTTGCTGACCTCAGACTCTGATCATTTTGCAGTGATCTGGTTTACTGTGGAGTTTATGATAATGACCTAGACAATGACAACTACAATCTCGCTAAAGGTTTCAATTACCACCAAGGACCTGTAAGAACTTCTTTTCTCTTTTCAGTTTTCCATTGAAGTTGGTTTTGAAATAAATTTAGATACTCATAATTCTTTTTTCCCTTTTTTTTTAACATCATATTTTAGGAGTGGCTGTGGCCTATTGGGTATTTCCTTCGTGCAAAGTTGTATTTTTCCAAATTGATGGGCCCAGAGACTGCTGTGAAGACTGTATTTTTGGTTAAAAATGTCCTTTCCAGACATTATGTTCATCTTGAGAGGTAAGTTATTGCATGACTAATGTCCAGTCAGCGTGTTAGATAACCTGTAAACAGCTTTCCTCAGAATCCCTTTCTCAGGCTGTGTCATCTGCACTTTAACTCAACCTGTAGTTTTTACCTCCCTTAAGTATTTTGGTTTTAATCGGAGGATCTTGTATTTTATGATCTGTACTTGTGGAATAGTCTTTAATTGTCAAGGTAACTGATAATTTGGATATGATTAAGATACATAAAAATACTTGAAGTATTCAGGTTGGGCCTTTTGAGGTGATTCATCAATAGTTTTCATTATCCTTAGAGTATCAGTTGGTCTCTTGACTGTTATTTCATATTTTTTGTTGTTGTTGTTGGTTTTTTGTGTGTGTGTGTGGGGGGGGTTCAAGACAGGGTTTCTCTGTAGTTTTGGTGCCTGTCCTGGATCTCACTCTGTAGACCTCACAAAGGTCTTTGTGGCCTCGAACTCACAAAGATCCACCTGGCTCTGCCTCCCGAGTGCTGGGATTAAAGGCGTGCGCCACCGCCGCCTGGCTTCAAATGGTATTTCTTATATATACTCTTTGTCCTGATGATTGATAAATTAAGCAGAGTCAATGCTGTGTATTTTTCTAAGATGGTGCAAACCCAGCCAAAGTCTACCTTAAAACTCTATATCTAGATCATGCCTTAGTGTGTCTACTTCTGATTGCGTAGACTAAATGTGTAAGGGCCACGCTGCCTCTGCTTCCTTACAGAGCATCAGATGCACCAACAGTCTGTGTGGTGGTGCTGAGATCTGTCACTAGTTATGTGACTTCTGTACATCCCTCTTCTCTCTTCAAATGAGGCAGTAGTTACAGCACTTATCTCATGGGATTGCTGTCAGTATTTACTGTACAAAACGTACTAAGTATACTAAGTATTCGAGAATAAGTATGTCTTCAATTGGCTTGGTGTCCTGTAGAATAAGGAACTAATTGGAGTTTTCCTAATTATAACTCTTGGTGTCTCTATATTACTCATTTAGTTTTCTAGTTCTATCTAGTTCACACATAATACACTTACATATTTACAGTTTGAGTCATAAACTTATTCTGAAAGACTGAAATTATTGCCAGCCTGGGGGCATCTGCCTGTAAATTCAGCACATGGGAAAACAAAACAGGAAGATCATGAGTTCAGAGCCACATGAGACCCTATCTCAAAACGCAAAAAAGGCTAAAACTATGCCTGAGAGGTATCTATATCTACATTTATATATTTTCTGGAATGATAGCTTTTTTCCTAAGTTTTAATCATGAAGCTGGGCCTAGTGAAACACACCTGTGGTTCTAGCACTTGGAAGGCAGAAACAGGAGGATTACTGCAATTTCAAGTCCAGCCTCAGCTACATAACAAGTTCCGAGCCAACTAGGGTTACACAAGACCCTAGCTCAGAAAACAAAAACATAATAATAATAAGATGAAAGATTCATTTGTATTTGCTAGTACCAAATCACAAAATAGAATATATCAAAAGATGATTTACATATAAATTCTTGGTATATATACCTTTAGAGTATTGTTTATTTTGTAACAAATGACTCTGAATGATGCTTCCATAGTAAAAGACAGAAATCATCAGGACTTGCATACTTTGCTCATATTTCTTGTATGCATTAAATTATACCTCGTAAAATGCTTTTCTTTCTTTTTCCAGATCCCCATGGAAAGGACTTCCAGAACTCACCAATGAGAATGGCCAGTACTGTCCTTTCAGCTGTGAAACGCAAGCATGGTCTATGGCCACTGCTCTTGAGACCATCTATGATTTATAGTTGGCTCATAGATATGTAGGAAGTGTGTGAACACTTGATATAAATGCAATCTCATATGAAATAGAAGCTCAGCTCATTTTAAAAATCTCACTCATAGCCGGGAGCTGGTGGCGCACGCCTTTAATCCCAACATTTGGGAGGTAGAGGCAGGTAGATCTCTGTGAGTTCAAGGTCAGCCTGTTCTACAGAGCGAGATCCAGGACAGCCAGGGCTACACAGAGAAACCCTGTTTCCAAAAACCAAAAATCAAAACAAACAAACAAAAAATTAGTGACTTTTATTTTTCTCTTTTTGACTTTCTTTTCTTAAAGAGTATCATGTGTGCCACCACACCCAGTGTGTGCAGTACTGGGGACGACACCCAGGGCCTTATGCTGTTAGGCAAGCACTCTACCAGCTGAGCTACATCCCCTGCCTATTTTTTTTTTTACATTGTTTTGATTTGAATCAAAGAAAAATGGTTGTTTCCTATAGAAGGTTACTGCTATTGTGTTCAGAAAGAATTCTTCAATTCAGAGTGAAAAAAGAAATTGTGCATCATCTTCAATTTGTACAAGTGTGGAGTGGACAAATGGAGACGTGCTCTTAAGTCCTGCTGTGTATGGGCACTCTCCATAGACTGTGTTTCACTACTGGCTACCATTTGGTACAGCATTCTCAATGCCTTGCATAATGCAGTCAGTGCACATTAGTAATGCTTTATGAGTGTAGAAGGATGGAAGGAATCTCCTGCAGTCTATGTTCATAAATGGAACACAGAGCTTCAAAATGTGCTTTATTTTTCACTGGTAAGTTATGTTTTCAATAGAATGAATGCCAACTATAGTTAACATAGCATATTTACATTAAAGATTAATTGGATATATGAAACAGAGCATTAGGACATAAAACAATGCTGTAAAATTAGTCATGACTCATTCCAATTTCCCATTATGAGGTAGTGTACATTTTCAAAATGGAAATTACTGGGCATATTTATGACAATTTTACAGTGGAAAGAAAGCTTAGAGATGAAGCTTAGTGGCAGAGTGCGTACCTAGCATGTGTTAGAGCCCGGAATTCTATCCCCAAAGCCATCAAGAGAGAAGGGAGGGGACGTATGAAGGGGGAGGAGAGAGAGGAAGGATTTCAAATATAGCCATATTAGCTTATCTACAGTAGGGTCACGACCCACCTCAGAAAATGCTTCAGCAGGTACAGTGCTCCTCTTGAGGATTATTAATGAAAGAACAGTGCTGTGTGTTGCATGGTCTGTGGAAGTCTCAGAAGGTGTCTGACATTATCCCAGCCACAGGAGTTAAAGTGATGCTTTTAGATTGTGAAAGGGCATTGCCATTTGACTAAAGGGCTCGTAGGTAGAACCCTTCATTCCTGCAGGATGCTGCAGAAAGGCTTGTTTCTATTTTACATTTCACAAACGGTCTGTGCCTTGGGTTTTCACGAATCCAAATCAATCTTACGTACTAAATGACAAGTAAATTTACCCGTTTAACCAGTATACTGTGACATCTTAGTGAGTTTTCAGAGATGACTGAGGAGACATGAAGCCTATCATTTTGATGAGTGTTGTCGCCTGTGGTAATATTACTACTGTGTCTTCAGCTGCTCTGTCTAGTGAGCAAATGTTTATATGTCTGTGTGTCAAAATAAAAATCTTTTCTAAAGGACTCGCTTTGCTTTCCTCCGTCATTTACCAGTTACTTTTCCCTGTGGTCAGTGAGTGATTGATAACCAGAGATGGGGATGCACGGGGATATTCAGGACGTGAGAGGAGCAGAGAAAGGCGGGAGTGTGGGAGTGTTTGGAGATGTATTAAAGTTGTCATGTCAAGATTAGGAGTGAAGTAAGCTTTTGATGTGTCCCTAAGTCTGTTAGCAGCTGTACTCCTTTGATAGATCTTAAATACAGTGAATTTTATCCACACTTTACCAACTCACAAATACAGTAGTAAATGGGTGTGATGTGAACACTTCCTTTCTGAAAAAAGCCAAAGACATTTTCACTTTCAGTTGTATTACTGACCAATATATAAACACATAGGACAGCATCTAATAACCAAAGCTGATCTGGCCTGGTTTTGCCTTGCTTAGTGTTGCTTCATTTTTCTAAATTAGAGATTCTGTCCTAAATGGATCAGTCAGACTTGCTGCGTTTGCTTACTTAAAGCCTCCATGCACCAGTGTAGTGAATTCAGAGAATCGATGTTAAATTGGTACTGCCAGGAGCAGATGTGTTAACAAATTGTTTTAAATGCCATATTCTATAAGTCTTTGAAGTATTTGAAGACCATCTAAAATATATCTATTTAACCTAGCATATCTATAAATTTGATTGTTATAAATGACTTAACTACTGACCTGTGTTTCTTGATTATCCTAGTTTATAATAATAGCTTTCAAAAACTAGAATTTCACCTTATACTTTTAAATGAATTACATAAGTATAATACTTCAAATGAGTAGAAAAGTATATACAATATGTTGTAACAAAAGTAACTAAATTTTGTCAATATACAAAAATCCTTTAAATAAGAATAGAAACATATTACAATATATAATAACAAAAATGACCTTAATTTTATATAAATGTACAAAAGTCCTTTAAACAATAGAAACATACATACAGCATATTGTAACAAAAATAACTTTAAATTTATATCAATATACAAATCCTTTAAACAAAATTAGAAATATATATACAGTGTGTTGTAACAAAAATCACCTTAAATCTGTATCAATATACCAAAATCCATGCCAATGCAAAATATCTGAGATTAATAGATTTTTATCTATTAATAGTCTTTTTATCCTATATTCCTGTATTCCCCTAAATTATAACAAATACCCATAACCCACTAAATAACCAAAAACCACCCACTCCCAAACTCTTGGAAATGTGTGCATAGTTTTCTCTAAACTACTTCCTGCTAACTGTAGATGAAGTATCTTTAGGGTCCCAGAGAGAAAATTTCAGATAATAGCCAAGTCCTGGGAAGTTTTTGCTGATAGATATCACCTGTCAAGATTCAGGAGGTCTTGTCTGATCAAACCTGATCCATATTAACCCTGAAGGAATCCACAGCCTCTCATCTCCCGTGGGAACAAAACTCTAAAGTATTTTTTATTTCCATTTGAAAAATGCATTTTTTGGACTTCTTTTTTAAAGTTAAGACAGCCATAAAGTATCTAGGTTGGTTCAGTTTTGCAGTCCAGGTCACAAACCCATGTCTGCCAGAAGCTGTTTCTTGCCCATCAGCCATCAAAAAATTAAAAATCAACACAATAACATACAGGATTCAGACTCCCTGTGTATTTCCCATCTTACGTGGCTTTTTTCTTTTACTTTCTTTTATTTCATGAACTATTCATTTCTTTCTATGACTATACCCTTTTTCTTTCTTAAGCCTACGCATATTGTAAAACACATGGGAACCTGTTTAGAGGTTTTTCTGTCTGGACCTTTTTGTACTACATACCTTTTAGTCTTTTTGACCGCATGAACAAACTTTAAACTCCTAAGCTACGTGGACCTCTGCCTGCAGGTTGGTGGCTGGCTCTGCCCAATTCTTGGGCCATGAAAGTCAAGCCCAAAGCTTGCAGTCCAGACAGAGGTTTGTCTGACCAGAAACCATTCAATCTAGAGTTCTAGAATGCTGATGCTTGCACTATGTCAGACATTTTTACTTAGTTTTTTGTTCCTACTTAAGGTACTAGCTGCTCAAGGGCTTGTTTTCAAATATTATTATGGCCCAGCCTTAATAATCTTCTTCCCAGGGGGCCAGAAGAGAAGCTATGAACAGCTTGAATGATATGCGGGAAATGCATCTAAGTACACCAAGCTCTTAGTCCATCTACTTTATTCCTCTGGGATAAAATTCTATCTCCACAGCTTCAGTTCTGTTCTCATGCCTAGCTCCTTTCTTGCCTGATTTCTCTACATTTATCTGCTATCCCCTCTAAGTTCTATCTTAATTCTCTCATCTTAGTTCTGCCCCATCTTGGTCTTTCTCATCTCGTTCTTACCCATCTTGTTCTTACCCATCTGGCTCTTCCTCATCTTCCATATCATTCTTCTAGTTCTCCAGTCAAAATCACCTCTGAGTCTCTGAAGTTTACAGTTATATACCCATGCAATAGCACTGCTCTTAGATAAAGCAAGGTCACCAGGCTTGAATTCTTACTGAGTCGTAAAGACAGACGAGTTTTCCTTAGGCAGTGACCATCAGGCTTTCTTTTACAACCCAATTGGGGAGTGGTAAAGGAAGAGGTCAACTAAGAGCTCAAATCAATATATCAGGAAAAGGGAATTTATGTGCTCACACTACATTTCTAGAGGTGGTTAGGTAAATGTTAGGAGTCTATAATGTTAGTATAAATACCACTAAGGCTGTATAAGAAAGGAAGGTCTGAGTTTAATTTACCTTAATTCAGGAGATTGTTTGGCCTAGGATGCTTGATAGGTATTTCAGGTAAAATACACTGTTAGGAGTTCTTGGAAGCATACATAGCATACAAGAAAATCATTGCAGGAATCGGCTAATATATATATTTACAAAAGCTAAAATATCACCAAGACTTCTGAAGCCATGGCTTGACCTTCGGATAAGTCCTTGAAGTTTCCAAGTCGTAGCTTTTGTGATAGTACCTGAATTCCATTACATTTTCCTGTGGCTTGCAGCAACTTGCCAACTTGTAAAGGAGCTGTATCTTTTTTTTTTTTTTAATTGTTTTTGAGATCTTATTTTTTTATTTAGGTTTTTCGAGACAGGGTTTCTCTGTGTAGCTTTGCGCCTTTCCTGGATCTTACTCTGTAGACCAGGCTGGCCTCGAACTCACAAAGATCCGCCTGGCTCTGCCTCCCAAGTGCTGGGATTAAAGACGTGCGCCACCACCACCCGGCCTTTTTTTTTTTTTTTTTTTTTTTTTTTAAGCTTTCTCAGACACTATAGAAATTTGAGTGCCACGTTGGTATGCCAAAATGTTGTTGGTTGTTTTTTGCTCTTTGGCTCTTTTGGGGGGCCCACCACCCAGCTCCCAAGTAAATCACACATGGGGGCTTATTCTTACTTATAAATACCTGGCTTTAGCTTGGCTTGTTGCTTACCAGGTTTTCTTAGCTTCAATTAACCTGTCTGTCTTTTTCCTCTGGGCCTTTCCCTTACTTCTGTAAATCTTACTCTTACTCTGTGGCTTGCTGTGTAGCTGGGTGGATGACCCCTGGAGTCCTCGTCCTTCTGTCTCTCCTTCCTCTCTCTCCTTCTTCTACCAATCTTTTCTGCCTGCCAGCCCTGCCTGTTTCTCCTGCCTTGCTATTGGCCATTCACCTCTTTATTAGACCATCAAGTGCATACATGCACAGTATCACAGTTTCACAGAGATAAACAAATGCAACATAAGCAGAAGTAACACACCTTAAAATGATAGTCTACAACAGTGGCTGTCTAACTCACAGGGCTTTTACATTTTCTTTCATCAGGTCCCATGTGATCCCGTCTATCCTTTGCAAGTTTAGAGTCTCAGTAAGTCAGCAAGTTTGCCCTGTTTCCTCTTGGGCCTGTGTGTGTCCTGAAGCCACATCACATACAGCTGCATCAGATACGGTGTTCAGTCTTCCCCCAAATTACCATATTCCAGAATCATGAGTTGACTGTGATTTGTGGTGATCTCTTTTACAGACATTCAATTTTTCTTTAATCATATCATCTACTCCTAGATTCTGCTTGTTAGAGCCACCTACCTACAGATTCATCTGTTTAACTGTTCTTGTCCATCACTCCCAACCTCTGCCCTACTCCCATCCCATTCTGATGACTGAACCCTGGGCCTTGAGCTTGCTGGGAAAGTGCTCTACAGCTGAACTAAATCCTCAACCCCTAGGTTTTTGTTTGTTTCTTTGTTTTAATATTTGCTAACACCCTTTCCCATCACCTTCTCTCACCAATTTCCTACTCTGTTTTCAAAACCTTGTTCCATACTTGCAGCTCTTTATTTTTCTTAAGTGTTTTTCCAGGTCCCAAAATTATTAGCATTTTTAACAAAATTGTGTGTACATTGTAAACATTTGATAAGCACTTACATTTACAATAGTCTCGTAACCTAAGGACTAGACTATGCTCTTTTTTCTCCTTAACTTCCTGGTTCTTCCTAATGTTTAAGTTAAAGATTTCTGCAGTCAGTTTTGGTTTGTCTTAATGTTAAGCTGGTTGATCAGAAAAAGAAATTAAGATTCTACAAACATATATAAAATTCCATGCAACTGGCTGTTTGTATTACAGTTATTACACATACTTTCTAAATGAGAAAACTACCCCAAATCACACAACTAATGAATTATTGGGACAAAATTCAGCCCCTGATCTTCAAACCAGAAATACTCTTTTATAGATCCTTAAGATTGCAGCATGCTATGCGTGCCTTCAGGCTTCCCCCACCCTGTGCTCATGGGTCCAGATGTGGCTGTTATGAGCTGACCCTGATCATGGGAAGCGTTAGATCTGGTTCTGATGGAGTCTGGATACACACCCTTACTATCATCTGGTCAAAATATCTCTAACCTGTGTTCCTGGCTAAATGTTGAGAATGACATTGCCAAGTACAGGTAAGTTAACACCACTGGGAAAACTTTGCTAATAGAAGCATCATATCAAAGATGACAGAAAAGGCAGAGGCTAAGAGGTAGCGCAGAGCGCAGAGTTGCCACTAGGGAATTTTGGCCAGGAGTTAGACCTCATGCTCAGTGTGCTTAAATCAAAAAAAGCAAGTTTTGTCTGTGGAAGTTCACCAGCAAATATGGCACTTAATTCTGCAAATGTTCAGGCTAGCCCATTTATGCCAGTTAACATACTTTGAAAGTAGGGAACTGTCCTTTTGTTGTTGTGGGACAAGGCTGAACTCTGTAGTCCAGGATGGCCTGGAAATCACTGTGCAGCCCAATCTGGCTTCAAACCCATGGCATTTCTCCTGCCTTAGCCTTCCAAATACTGGGATTGTAGGCATAAGCCACTATGCCCAGATGCTGCTAAGTTTTAATAGACATAATGTATGAAGGAATGCTCCAAAACTGATTTGTCTTATAACACTTTGAACGTAGATGAAATTAGCCGGATTCATCTCAGTTCCTTCACGCAGGGCGACGGTCACCTCAGTTCCTCTGCACTGGCTGTAATGATAACGGTGTAAAGGTATCTGTTGAGGTATGTGCTTTTCTCTCCTGGATTTCTTTGCTTCCCTGACTCCCCTTTCTCCCCTTCCCCCCCTCTTATCTCTGGCAGTATTTTCTCACTACAGGAGCTGTTGACATGAACCCCAACACACACACACACACACACACACACAAACAAGAACAAAACCCCCAAATAAAACTACCTGTATTTCAACAATAGATAATGCTGAAATTCTGACTTATGAAAAAAATTAAGTTTTTTTTTAAACCAGTAGATTATTAAATTTAGCAATAATGTATCGAGAATTTTTCTAAGCTTGTTTAGGTCTCTGGATAAGAATGCCTATTAAACAGTACTTGAGAACTGAATTTTTGTCACAAAGATAAGACTCCAACCGCCTTCAAATTATTTCCTTATGGAACAGGAAGCTGAGTAAACAGAAGGGAGGTACTTCCTCCTTGCAGAATGTTTACATTGGAGATGCTGAAAGACCAGCTCTGTGTTCCCAGGACTGTAAAATGTATAAGCATTTCCATGGATCGTGCTAGCTTAATCTCCTCCCTCTAATTGACGAGGAATGCAATTGTTTGCATTTTGTTTGTGACCCAATCTTGAAATCACTTGGGTAGTCAGTGGTAACATTTAGGCATCTGTACCGGCCTGCCCTAGGATCCTGAGAGGATATATCCCAGCTGCAGCCACTGAGAGCACCCCTGTGCGTGTTCGATACGTTTCCTTATAAAAGGAGGGCCTTGCCCACCTCCTGTCTCTTTCTCTTTCTCTCCCTTCGAGCTTGTCCCCAGGGACCAGTCTCTGTCCCTTCTCTCCCCTCCCCTCAATAAACCTCCCACACGGGCCCTGATGTGTGGTGTGACTCCTTCCCACCGTTTTTTTTTTTGTTTTTTTTTTTACAACAGTCAAGGCACATGTGCTGCAGAATTTTTCAAAAATAAGCGACTTGGACAAAGGATGCAGCTCAGTGTGTAGAGCACAGCCTAGCATGTGTAAAGCCCTGGGTGAGGTGAAATGTATTTTTTAAAAAACTTTTTTAAAAAAGTATTATTTTATTATATGTATAAGTGTTTTGCCTTCACTGGATGTCTGTGCACCAAGTGACTGCCTGGTGATCACAGAGGCCTGAAGAAGGCATCAGGTCCCCTGGAACTGGAGTTACAGACAGTTGTGAGCTGCCATGTGGGTGCTGGAAATCGAACCCAGGTCCTCTGGAAGAGCAGCCAGTGCTTTTAACTGCTGAGCCATCTCTCCAGCCTTTACTTTTATTTTTTAATTGTATGTCTGGGTATGAATTTGTGCACGTAAATGCAATGCCCATGAAGAACAGAAGAGGGCATTGGATCCCCTGGAGCTGGAGTTAGAGGTAATTATAAACCACCCAACTTGGGTGCTGGCATCTGAACTCTGGACCACTGTAACCTCGGTAAGTGCTCTTAACTGCTGAGCCATTCCCCAGTCCCAAGGCCCTGTTTTTAATCCTTAGCACCACTGCCAAAAAAAAGTGAGGTATGAACATACTCCTGATTTTAGAAAGGGAGGTCTATAAGCATGGTATGGGAGGCCAGCTCCCACCTTTTAAAAGGTTCCTGTGAAGAGGAGAGAGGGATAAACTTTTAGATAGAAAGCGAAGAGAAGAAAGACAGAAACATAGAATAGCTTCGAGAGGACCTGGATCAAAAGGACCCAACGGCCCCTTCTACCTCTTCAAAAGGGCTTTTTATAACAGTGCCAAGGGGTGGAGCAAAAGACCTCCCCTTTGCTAGGTCAAAGCTTACCGCACAGCCAAGTGTAGACCCTTCCAAACCCCTGGTAACCACACCCGTGGTCAGATCATCCCCTTATGCAGCCCTGCTAGGTAAAGCAAGCTCAGATTCTCAGACCCTGTATAAGTTCTCGCTAGGAAACCTCTGTGGATCTCTGCAGCATGGTCCTTTTTTCCTGGAAGAATTATGGTATCAAGCTTTATCAAACAACATAGAAAAGAAGAATTACCTTCACATCAATTTCTACTTAATGTTAAGAGATGTCTTAGTTAGGATTTCTATTGCTGTGAAGAGACACCATGACCATGGCATCTCATATTAGAAAAAACATTTAATTGGGGTGGTTTACATTTTCAGAAGTTCAGTACATTATCATCATGATATCACATGGTGGCATGCAGGCAGACATGGTGCTGGAGACAGAACTGAGATTCTTACACCTTGCACAGGCAACAGGAAGTGGTCTGAGTGTCACACTGAACAAAGCTTGAGCAAAGACTTCAAAGCCATCCCCAAATGACATACTTCCTCTAACTAGGCCACACCTATTCCAACAAAGCCACACCTCCTAATACTGCCACTCCCTTTGGGGGTCATTTTCTTTCAAGCCACCACATTTCTACTTCATGGCTCCAAAAGCTTGTGTTCATATCATAATGCAAAAATGCATTCAGGCCAACTTCAAAAGTCCCCCATAGTCTATCACAGTCTCAATAATATTTAAAAGTCCAAAGTTCAAAGTCTCCTCTGAGATTCATTCAATCTTTTAACTGTAATCCCCTATAAAAATCAAAACCAAAAAACAGATCACATACTTTAAACATATAATAGCACAGGATATATATTATTGTTCCAAAACATAGGGAAGGGAACATAGTGAGGAAATACTGGACCAAATCACGACCAAAAACCAGCTGGGCAAACTCCAAACTCTGCATCTCCATGTCTGATGTCAAAATGCTCTTCAGATCTCCAACTCCTCTCAGCTTTGTTGACTGCAACACACTTCTTTCTCTTGGGCTGGTTCCACACCCTGTTAGCAGCTCTTCTCCACAGATATCCCATGGCTCTGGCATCTCCAACATCTTGGGGTCTCCAAGGCAATCCAGGCTTCAACATCACAGCTTCACACAATGACCTCTCTAGGCCTCCATTCAGGGACTCCCCTGACACACGCCTGGCCTCAGCAACTTTCCTTAGTTGCAAAGGCAAATTGCATAGCCCCTTTCTTCTACCCTTAATTACACAACCACGTGGCTGAACCTGCAAAGTTCTGCTGCTTACCCAGGCTGGAATATGGCTGCTTGTTCAATTACACCTTCACCAATTTTCTGTTTTTGTTTGTTAGATCAGGCTGGCCCCAAACTCAGAGGTACACCAACCTCTGCCTCTGGAGTGCTGGGATTAAAGGCGTGCACCACCATACCTGGTTCTGAGCTTTTCTTTATTCCTTTTCACAAACTGGAAACTTAGTTGGGTTGGATCTTGCCCTGAGGTCACTGCTCCCTTTATTTCATTTCTTAATCTGTTTATCTCCTTGAATATAGGACTTAGTTCCATTCCATGTCCTGGTGCTCCATTTCTCCTCCAATATTTTTCTTTGCTCAGCTTGCTCCTTTTCATTATATATCTTCATTATAGTTAACACTAGTAACCACACAACAGAGTCTATTCTACGCTGTTTTGAGATTTCCTCTGCCAAGGGAATTAATCCAAAACTCTTCACTTTAGTCTCAGGCAAAATTTTCAGACAAGGGCAAAAAGCAGCTGTGGTGGTATTTTACTTGTACTGAAATGTGATTTTAATTGTATATTAATAAATAAAGTTGCCTGGGGGTCAGAGTTATAGAGCCATAGCAAGAGCCGGGCGGTGGTGGCGCACGCCTTTAATCCCAGCACTCGGGAGGCAGAGCCAGGTGGATCTCTGTGTAGCTTTGCGCCTTTCCTGGGACTCACTTGGTAGCCCAGGCTGGCCTCGAACTCACAGAGATCCTGGCCTCGAACTCACAGAGATCCGCCTGCCTCTTCCTCCCAAGTGCTGGGATTAAAGGCGTGCGCCACCACCGCCCGGCTCTTGCTATGGCTCTATAACTCTGACCCCCAGGCAACTTTATTTATTAACATACAATTAAAATCACATTTCAGTACAAGTAAAATACCACCACATTTCCCCTTTTCTATTTTAATAAAAAGAAAAAAAAGAAAAAGGTTATAACTAACAAAAGAAAAACTATATACAAAAGTACAATAACTATATACAATATATACAAATAATAAATGTCTAAACAATGTCTAGTTCATTTGTATTTGACAAATTCAAAGATGATAATTTCATTATCCTATTTTGTTAAGTCCAAAATGTATCTAATTCACTTTCTATCCTAATTAATCTTCAACTAACTAACCTTCAACTATAACTAACTAATCTTCAACTCCCTCAGAGACCCAAGAAGGAAATAATATTAGCTAACAAAAATAAAAACAGAAAGTGCATGCAAGCAACTTCCAAAAAATTTGTGAGTTGACAGAAACAGCCAACTGCCTGGACAGTCACCTGAGGTTTCTCCGCAATGCTGGGGCATCATCTTCAGCCTATATAGGCTTAGCATATCTGACAGATTCATTTGTGAAGTAGGATGTACACAAGGTCAACAGTTCAACCTCACATTGGGTGAGAGCAGTCCATGCACCAGAAACACCTGAATTCCACTAATGTCATGTCATGATTCAGGATTTTAAATTCTGGAAAATGTTGATGGTTTTTTTAGTTCAGCTCTCCATTCTTCTTGGCTGTGTACATATGGCTTCATCTCAGCATCCCGTTCTTCTCCACATCTCTCTATCAAATGCCAGTCTACTATTGAGAGGCGTGAGCTTAGTTACTCTTCAAGAATAACTGTTTCAGCTGCTGTTCCATAGCACATCAGAAGCCATCGGCCCACTGCCTGTTCAGCTGCCTTCGAAGAAAAGGGCACTGTAGAGCCAGGTGGATCTCTGTGTAGCTTTGCGCCTTTCCTGGGACTCACTTGGTAGCCCAGGCTGGCCTCGAACTCACAGAGATCCTCCTGGCTCTGCCTCCCGAGTGCTGGGATTAAAGGCGTGCGCCACCACCGCCCGGCTCTTGCTATGGCTCTATAACTCTGACCCCCAGGCAACTTTATTTATTAACATACAATTAAAATCACATTTCAGTACAAGTAAAATACCACCACAAGCAGCCGCATTCTTCACCAAAATATCACAAGAACAATTCCTAGGCAACATACTAAATTTCTCCTCTGAAACATCTTGAGCCAACCCCCTACAGTTCAAATCACTATCAGCACTGCTGTCTTCCATGCTTCTACTGGTATGGCCCATTAATCAGTGCTTAAAGCGTTCCACTGCTTTCCTAACCCAAACTCCCAAAGTCCGTATTATTCCAAACAAAAACATGGTTCAGCCTATCACAACAATACCCTAGTCTCTGGTACCAATTTCTGTCTTAATTAGGATTTCTTTTGCTGTGAAGAGACACCATGACCACAGTAACTTTTATAAAGGAAAAACATTTAATTTGGACGGCTTACATTTTTAGAGGTTCAGTACATTATCATGGTGCCACATGGTGTGAGCAGGCAGACCTGGTGCTGGAGACAGAACTGAGTAGCACAAATCTAGTTGGTCTTATAATAAAAACCTGGAGCCAGATTATTGGGGTAAATGCTGAAAGATCAGAGAGACAAAGGAACAAGTCACAGCCACCTCTCACCTCCCCAACTCCTCAACCAAAAGAGACTGAGCTCCTGTCTCCTCCTGCCTTATATTCCTCTTTCTGCCTAGCCATCACTTCCTGTTTCAACCCCCCTAGTGCTGTGATTAAAGGCATGTGCCTCCAAGTACTGGGAGCAAAGGCGTGAGATCCCAAGTGCTGGGATTAAAGGTGTATGCCATACTGCCTGGCCTCTACAGCTGACTAGTGGGTGGCTCTGCCCTCTGATTTTCAGGCAAGCTTTATTTGTTAGAGCACACACAAAATACCACAATAGAGCTGAGATTCCTATATCTTGCACAGGCAACAGGAAGTAGTCTCAGTGTCACACTGAGCAAAGCTTGAGCAAAAGAGACCTCAAAGCCCACCCCCAACAGTGACACACTTCCTCCAACAAGGCCACATCTATTCCAACAAAGCCACACCTCCTAATACTGCCACTCCCTTTGGGGGCCATTTTCTTTCAAACCACCACAAGAGAGAAGAAAAAGAACCTAGATGTGTTTGAAGGATTGCTTTTTGGTGGCTTTTGTTCTGTTTTCTGCAAATGATCACTAAGCAAGGACACAGTGAAACCACCAGTGGACCACCCAGGGGTGGGAAGAAGGCTTATTGTAAATACAAAATGGTCACATGGCTATCTCTCAGGCAGTGAGAGACTAGCCAGAGGCATTTGGGAAGTCCAAAGCTACCATGGCTCCCTTTCTAGGGCAGAAAGAATAGCAAAAGGAGCCAGGAAGGCCTTTCCAGTTGTAAAGGCAGATAGGGCCAGGGTGGGAAGATGAAAGCTGTAAGCTGAAACAGCCTGGAAGTTTAGGCCCAGAAGATCCTGGAGGCTTTGTTATGTATTACAGGTACATGTGAATAGATACTAAGAAGCCTGGATGTTAGTATGGGGCTTTGATATGTGTTATGGGTATGTATGTGTTAATAGGAAGCTAGATGCCCCATTTGCCAGAGGTAGGGGGAGATAAGGGAAGTGGCTCTTTCTGGCAGGCAGAAAACCATTTCATAGGTGTTGTGGAATATTTGTTTAATGATGCAAATATATGTTGCATTTGTTTAACTCTGTAAAGCTGTGTTACTGTGCCTGCCTAAAATACCTGATTAGTTTAATAAAGAGCTGAACGGCCAATAGCTAGGAAGGAGCAGGCTAGGCAGGGCTGCCAGGCAGAGAGAATAAATAGGAAGAGAAATTTAGGCTGGAAAAAGAACAGCGAGGAGTGAGAAAAGGAGAAGGAGAGGACACCAGGAGCCAGCCATGGAGCAAGAAGGAAAGAAAGACACACAGAATAAAGAAAGGTAAAAAGCCCAGAGGAAAATGTAGTTAAAGAGAAACAGGATAATTCAAGTTTAAAAAGCTGGCTAGAAACAAACCAAGCTAAGGCCAGGCTTTCACAAGTAAAAAATAAGTCTTGGTGTATTTATTTGGAGCTGGGTGATGGGCCCTCAAAGAATAACAAAAAACAAAACAAAACCAAAAATCAACAAACACACCATACACACACACAAACACACACACACACACACACACACACACACACACACACACACACACGAGGTTTCTGTGGAATGCTGTGTCATTTTGGGGTTTGGGACCTAACAATCACAAATAGTTACCATGTCTTTTCTAGCCAAATCTGTTTTTTCTAAAAAGAACTGTAAAAGCAGCTTCACATCAAGGATTCCTTTTGTGTTCACATTGGGGCTTACCAATAACACAGTTGTAAACTAGGCTGGGGTGTAGCTGGAGAGAGTTTCTCTTCAGCTCTCACCAAGCCCCAGCAGTCCCGCAGCCCACTTATAAAATAAACACACAGACACTTACATTATTTAAACTGTTTGGCCTAATGGCTCAGGCTTCTTATTATCTAGTTCCTATATCTTGAATTAACCCATTTCTATTAATCTATACTTTACCATGTGTCTTGTGGCTTACCAATACCTTACATCTCGGTTTTCATGGCGGCAGCTGGCTTCATCTCTCTGCCTCAACCTTCCACTTCCCAGACTTCTCCTCTCTCTTTGTCCTGCCTGTACTCTCTGCCTGGCTACTGGCCAATCAGCGTTTTATTTATCAATCAATCATAGCAACACATTTACAGCATAGAGAACATCCCACAGCACTAGGGCAGCACATACCTTTAATCACAGCACTCAGATTACAGAACAGATCTGTGGACAGGCAGATCTACAGAGGTTCAAGGCCAGCCTGCTCTGCATAGCAAGTTCCAGGACTGCCGGAGCTATGCAGAGAAACCCTATTAAAAAAAAAAAAAAAAAAAAAAAACCAAAACCAAAACCAAGTGTAAGCATGAATCAAGATTTTCTATTCATTTTTTTTATGTGCATTGGTGTTTTGCCTACATGTATGTCTGTAGATGGGGGTGTAGGATCCCCTGGAGTCACAGACAGTTGTGAGCTGCCATGTGAGTGCTGGGAATTGAACTCAGGTCCTCTGGGAAAGCAGTCAGTGCTTTTAACCACTGAGCCATCTCTCCAGCCCCAAGATTTTCTATTTATTGTCAAGACATTTCTTTCTCTTTTCTCCTTAATTGAGGAGCTCAGGCCATGCCCCCTCGTGAGTTCCCAAAGATTCTAGGCTTGCAGCGCCTGCCACCAAGTGACCATGCTTGTCTTTATTAAGGCCAGGGACACTAAAAACAGGGCACTAGGCCAGTTTTTCTTTAAAGAAATTTATTCATAAAGTTAATCTCACTTCCTGGAAACTGTCAGGTCATATGTGTCTCCATATATAACATTGGCAAATACTATATTTGAGTCATAGAACCATGAGAACAGATTATTATTGAAATCATTCAAATAGCTACATTGCCATGAAAATAAAAATAGTTGACAAAATTTTCTAAATTCTAAAGGGATCAGGTAGAGAGTAAAAGAAAGGTTTTATTTTTAATTTTTAATGGCATGTCACCAAAGTACTGTAAGATATAGACTGCTGTTGTTTGAATGTGTGCTCCAAACCTCTCATGGAAATACAGTTGTCATGGTAATGCGATCATTAAGAGGTAAGATGGTGTGTGTGCGCGAGTGCATGAGCATGTGAGTATGCGTGTGCTGGGGATCTAACATGGGTCCTCATGCTGTGCCACAAACAATTTATCAAGCACTTTACCCACCAGACCATCTCCCCAATCCCAAGAGGTGGGACCTCTGAGAGGTAATTCGTTTACATATGCAGTAACCGCCTGAATGCAGTAATGCCATTCGTTATGTAGACGATGGTTACTCATCACAGGAGGGAGGGGTGATTTGGACTTCCACTCTTCATCTAATGTATGCTCAGTTGCCCTCTGCCAAGGTATGACATGCCATGAAGGCCATGTGGTTACAGTTTAGACATCAACTCATCTGGATTGAGGGGTGCTTAAGTGGCATGGTTATGGATGTGTCTGTGAGAAGGTATCCAGAATTGAAGGGAATGTGTGGGCTAGGAAGCTGAGTGAAAATCCTCCCTTGCAAGCTGTAAACTATATTCAATCTGGTGGGATCCCTGACAGAAAGCAGAGGGAAAGTAAGGAGAATGATCCTCCTCTCTTCCCTCCACCCATCCCCACTCCCTTCTGGAGCAAATAGATTGCTTTGACCTTAGCACTCTGGACCTTGAAGGAACCAGTCTTGTCCCAGCAACTTTCCTGATTCTGAGGCTTGCAGACTTGGGCTCAGCCATGTCAGTCAGTTCTCTGCTTCTCCAGTTTGCAAATAATCTGTTGGGGGACTTCTCATCCTACATTGTCATGTGAGCCAGTTCACACAATAAATCCCCTGCCTCAAATCTATTGCTTCTCTCTCTCTCTCTCTCTCTCTCTCTCTCTCTCTCTCTCTCTCGTTCATTTGAGACAGCCCAGGTTGTCCTGGAACTCGTTTTGTAGACCAGGCTGGCCTCAAACTTACAGACATCCACCTGCCTCTGCCTCCTGAGTGCTGGGATTAGAACCATTTGCCGCCAAGCCCAGCCACTTCTGTTTCTCTTAAAGAACACTGATTTGGAGGAGGCTGTCACCATGGCAGCTCATCTATCTTGGACTTTCCAGCCTTAGAAAAGTGAGCAATGTTAAGTTTCTATTGTTTATGATTTACTCAGCCTAGAGCCCAGCCTTGAGCCTCAAGGGTGGCACATGCCTTTAATCCAAGCACTTGGGAGGCACAAAAAGGCAGTTAGATGTCTGGGTTCTGGGTCAGCTTGATCTACAGAGTGAGTTCCAGGACAGCCAGGGCTTATCGGAGAAACCCTGTCTCAAAAGAAACCAAACAATAATTATGGTGGTATTTTATTTGTACTGAAATGTGATTTTAACTGTATGTTAATAAATAAAGTTGCCCAGGGGTCAGAGCTATTAGAGCCACAGCAAAAGTTGGGCATTGGTGGTGCATGCCTTTAATCGCAGCACTTGGTAGGCAGAGCTAGGTAGATCTCTGTGTGTTCAAGGATACAGCCAACAGACAGTGATGAGGCAGTCATGTGGTTGGTTTTACAACCAATGAGAAGGCAGAACAGAAAGTCTATATAAAGACAAACAGACAGAAAGTAGGTCTCTTTCAGAGAGGTCTCTTGGCTGAAGAGGCTAGCTGCAGCAGGTGGGTAAGGCTCTTAGCTCTGATCTCTTGGCTTTCTTCTTTGCATTGGTTCTGTGTTTCTTATTTAATAAGACGGTTGGTTACATCTACAAATAATAATAATAATAATTTGCTCAGCCTCAAGTGTTCTGGCATACTAGCAGAAAATAAACTAAGAAACTGATGGGGAGAAAGAGAGGAAAGGATTTCATTACATCTAGAAACGAGGACATGAGTGAGTGATACTTCAAACAGAAGGCATAGGCCTCACCATCCTTTTCGTTACTTCACTGGCTCTGGGGCAGTCAGATCTTGCTCTGGTTGCTCCTGGTTTTTAATGGTTTTCTGAATGAATCCTTTCTTCTATGGGAGTTTTGGAAATTCTTAAGTAGCTCAAAGGTCTGGTCCTTAGAGACTGTCCTTTTCAGAAACTATTCCAGGAATCACTTGCAAAGGAAGACTTTGGGGTTATAGGTGCTTGGAGAAGCTTTTGGGAACAAATAATTATAGAACAAATTAACTGTGAGCAGTGGGCTCAAGACTTAAAACAATAATGGTTAAAGACCTGAAGGGAGTCCATCATAATGGATTGATAAGGGGACCTGCTTATTTCTGTTATGTGGTGGTTTAAGATCATTAGCACTATGATTGGTAGCATTAAACTCAGATGTCAGATTTTTGGGAAATTTGTCCACTCTTTGTAACATTTCTATCAATAACATATACCCATCAAACATATAAAGGATAAACATCATTCATTTGACAATCTTTCCTGTGAAGCTTAGCAAATGAACCTAAATAATGTAATGATAAGGAGAAAAAAGAAATCCATTGATATTTTCCAGGGGAACTTTTGGAAAAATCCTGAAGTTGGTCTGAAGTCAAAATTCTTTGTTCAGTAGTTGTAGTGACACTCTCCTATAGTCCCAGCTACTTGGGAGACTAAAGCATGTAGATCACTTAAGCCCAGGAATTTGTGGCCATCCTAACAACACGGGGAAACCCAAATGACAGATTGACCCAGGACAAGTTAACCCGACCAGCCAGTTTTAGTTCTTCCCTGCCGATTTGTTTTATCATACAACTTTATGTGCTATGAGGAAATGAGAAAAACCAAAACAAACAACATGGCTGCTTCCGGCTGGCCAGGGAGATAAATGGTGCAATATCTGATGTGTGATTTTCCCAGAGAAACGTGGAAGACACATCTGCTATGGTGCCAGTAGATCAAGGATGACTCATTCAAGTCCAGATTGCTGAGGAAATTAGTTGATTATAGGATACTTATGGAGTCATGGATGATTACTTGAATTCACTAAAATCTCAACCACCAGCGTCCTATTTCAGATTCTAAATCTAGTACAGAATTAATGTAAATTTGGACTCAGTGTGCCACCTAGTATCAAAACAAACACGACTATAGGCTCAGTTAATACAAAACACAGACAAGCCAGGGGTGGTGGCACACGTCTTTAGTTGCAGCACTTAGGAGAAAGAGGCAGGTGATCTCTGAGAGTTTGAGGCCAGCCTGGTCTACAGAGCAAGTTCCACAACAGCCAGGGCTACACAGAGAAACCCCATCTCGAAAAACAAAACAAACAAACAAATAAAAAAATACACAGACAAAACCAGATTCTGTAAAAGTCGTGTATTTTGGGGTTCTCTGTCCTTGCACTTATTAGGGTTCTTCTGGTCTTGGTAAACACTGTGTGACTGTTGTGCTGAAGTCTGGCATGTAGAAAAGCTAACTGTCCACCTGCTGCAACACCACACCCCTTCTTCCGGCTCTTAAATGATTTCTGTCCTTTACTCCAGGATGTTTGCTGGTCCTCGGAGGGGATATTATTATGTGTTAGCTTATTTTGCCTATAGCTGAACAGTGAGTTGATGTTTTACAGGGGGTCATGGGGATGAGGATGAGGAAAAAAAAAGAATAAAGGAAGCTAGCTATTAGATAAGAGATTGGTAGATTCAAATTAAAGAAAATTGAGGCCAATTTAATAAAATCACTGGGGTTGGGGTATAGCTCATAGTAGAGCATGCACTTCGCATAAAATCGGACCCTATGTCCAATAGCCAGTATCAAAACTTAAACTGACTGATAGAAGAATGGATGGATAAGTAGGTAGATAGGTAGACAGACAGACAGACAGACAGACAGAAAGCTAGGTCTCAGTGGTAGAGTGCTTACCTAACATGTGGAACCCTGATTTGGTTCCCAGAACGGAAGGAAAGATGCTGAAGTTTTGACCCATATCACTATTTTGTTTTCTTAAAATTTTTTTCATTTATATGTATGTGTGCCCACATGAGTTTAAGTGTGCCACATATATATATATATATATATATATATATATATATATATATATATATATATATTACCCATAGAGTCCAGAAGAGAGTGTTGAGTCCCCTAGAGCTAGAGTTATAGGCAGTTGTAAGTCATTCAGTGTGGATGCTAGGGGCCAGCTCCAGGGCCTTTGCAAGAGCAGTAAGTCTCTCAACTGCTGAGCAATTTCTCTGCCCTACCCCACCACCTATTTTGTTTTCTTTTCTTTCTTTCTTTCTTTTTTTTTTTTTTTGGAACTCACTTGGTAGTCCAGGCTGGCCTCGAACTCACAAAGATCCGCTTGCCTCTGTCTCCCGAGTGCTGGGATTAAAGGCGTGCGGCACCACCACCCGGCCCATTTTGTTTTCTTATCAAGCAAGGTGACAATGGGGCTCTGAAAAATAGAAATATTTCAGGGATGGACAAGGCATTAACAAATCTCTAATAACTTATAGGGCATAAAGTGTCTGAATGCTTTATATTAGTAGCATTGTAACAGCCTAAATCAAGTCCCTCTTCTGACTTGACATGCAAACCACCAATAGCAGCATATTGAATGAACCTAATTATTTTTGTACCTTTTCATTTTTTAATAAGAAAGAGCAGGGGTTGGGGATTTAGCTCAGTGGTAGAGTGCTTGCCTAGCAAGCGCGAGGCCCTGGGTTCAGTCCTCAACTCCAGGAAAAAAAAAAAAAAAGAACAAGAAAGAGCAACATCTTTGGGATTTTCAGTTTTAGATGTCAAGCCTGTGATACGAGATTTGCTGTTGGGAAGGAAAGCCGGATGTCAAAATCCACCAGGCAGTTTGAACACATGAGTAAGTCAGCAGTGAGCTACTAGGAAACAATACTTACTTACTTATTCAACCGAATAGCAATAAAAGATTTAGAAAGTACACAGAGGGCAACAGGACTGTAAAGAGCCTTTGTTCTTTCCAAAGTGGGAAGGAAGGCTTTGTCCCTTTAAATAATCAAGGACATGGTAAAGTCAACAAAAAGTCCAGGAAGCTAATACACAGGAACTTTGTCCTGCAGAGAGATTATTCAGACTGTAAAAATTTCCTGCAACCTCTCCTTAATGCAGGCAAAGACTCCAAAGGGATTTTTAAATTAATTATTTATTATCATTATTTTTAAAGATTTATTTATTTATTATGTATACAGAATGGGTGCCAGACCTCATTACAGACGGTTGTGAGCCACCATGTGGTTGCTGGGAATTGAACTCAGGACCTCTGTAAGAGCAGTCAGTGCTCTTAACCTCTGAGCCATCTCTCCAGCCCTAATCATTTATTATTATATTTTTTTAGACAACCTCTCACTACATAGCCCTGGTTGGTCTGGAACTCCCTATGTAGACCAGGCTGACCTCAAACTCATAGAGATCCACCTGCCTGTGTCTCTTAAGTGCTGGGATTAGTGTCCACCACCACAACTGGCCAAAAAGGATTTTGTACTTTAAACAAATAGAAAAATCAATCCTAGTTTTACATCAGTATATTAGTTGATGTTAAAACTCCTGACATTTTAAATAAAACCATCAAACAATAGTCAGCTTTAGAAAGAAATTCCTTTTTTTTCTTTTTTTTTTTTCCCCGAGATGGGGTTACTCTTTGTAGCTTTGCGCCTTTCCTGGATCTCACTCTGTAGACCAGGCTGGCCTCGAACTCACAGAGATTTGCCTGCTTCTGCCTCCCGAGTGCTGGGATTAAAGGCATGTGTCACCATGCCCTGTTTTTATTTTGTATTTCTGAGGAGCAAACCTAGAGACTTGTGTAGAGCAGCCAATTACCCTAATACTGAGCTACATCTTTATCACTAAAAATAATTTTATAGTACATTAGAATTATTTGCAGAGCCATTTTCCAAATTTCTAGAATTTAGGAAGTTATTTCAGTAGGGCTTATTTATCACTAAACAATCTGAAGAGAGTCCTTGGAACCAACTCTTCTCATTTAATTTGATAATATCTTTTGGAAATATCACAGACTCACAGACCCGTAAGTGTATATCGAGATTTAGAGACTATGACTTCTACTATAAATCCTCAGCCAATTTTGTATTTTAGCTAAGCAGAAATACAAAACACAGTGGAGCAGTTCTTTCACTACTGAGTATAAACTTTTAATTGGTCTGAGTTTGAAAATAAATAGACAAAAATGGAAGAGAATAACAAACAGTGGATCTTGACTATCAGTCAAAACCCCCATGCATCATGTAAGTGGTTCACAGAGATCACCAGAAGGCAGACCGTGAAGTTAAAGAAGGGGCACTGGGCCAGGCGTTGGTGGCACATGTCTTTAATCCCAGCACTCAGGAGGCAGAGCCAGGCGGATCTCTGTGAGTTCAAGGCCAGCCTAGGCTACAGAGCAAGATCCAGGACAGCCAGAGCTACACAGAGAAACAGTCTCAAAAAAAAAAAAAAAGTTGGATAATATGGGAAAACAGATGGGTAAGGCCATTCCTTGGAGTATTACTATTTTCTAGAATGCACAACTCAAATAAAAAGTTGGATAATATGGGAAAACAGATGGGTAAGGCCATTCCTTGGAGTATTACTGTTTTCTAGAATGCACAACTCAAATAAAATTACACGTTGCCCCTATAAAATAACCTCACTGCTGGCATGACACCACAGTGGGATGCCAGGAGGCCATCTTCACATGCTGCCTGCTTACCACAGGTAGGAGCAGTGCAATAGGCTGAAATGCTCTGGCCTAGTATCCAGGCTAGTTCGGTGGGTCAACTCGACACAAGCAAGAGTCAGCAGAGGAAGGAGTCTCAGCTGAGGAAATGTCTCCATGAGATCCACCTGTAAGGCATGTTCTCCATTAGTGTCAGTGGGGAAGAGCCCAGCCCATGGTGGGTGGTGCCATGCCTAGGTCTGGTTCTATAAGAAGAAGGACTGAACAAACCATGGGAAGCAAGCTAGTAAGCAGCTCCCCTCCATGGCCTCTGCATCAGCTCCTGCCTCTGGGATCCTGCCCTATTTGAGCTCCTGTCCTGACTTCCTTCAGTGATGGACAGCAACTTACTTTTTGGTCATAGTGTTTTATCATGACAATAGAAATCCCAAGACACCTAACAACTTTGATTTTCTCTGAGAGAGAGAGAGAGAGAGCTGATATGGAGGTGAGAGGAGATTTGTGGAAGTTAGAAGTGAGAAAGAGAGATGACTGAAAATACTAATGAATAAGGGGAGATAGTTACTATCAGGGGCCATACATTCACAGAGGCTCAAATTGACTAAATTGTAGGGTTGAATTGTTTTCTCCAAAAGCCCTTAGCCAATTAGTCAATTGGAATAAATGAGGGAGGAAGGAGATCATTGTTTTGATCCATTTAGAGTTATTCTGGGTGAATGAACAGAACTCCGAGAGCACAGAGCCATGGATGGAGATGGGAAGATGCTGTTTTGATCCATTTAGAGTCATTCTGGGTGAATGAACAGAGCTCCGGGAGCACATAGCCATGGATGGCAGTGGAATACGCACAGGCAGTGAGAGTTCAAAGCTGCACAAAGAATAATGAGAAGGAATAGAGGAAAAACCAAGGTGACTAGAAACCCTGAAGAGTTCCTGTAACACACAGTGGGAATACAGAAGTGGCACAGCTAGAAAGGAAGTTTGGGAGAAATGCCACACGGCAGCGTTTTCTGTTTCAGCGGTAGAGCAGCTTCATGATAATGGCCAGAACACGGCCAGGGCTAGAGTGGATGCTAGCAGGTAGACTCTTAAATCACATGCTGGGAAATATGGAAATGTGACTAGCAGACATCAGAGATGGGAAGAAGCACGGAGTGTAACCGTGGAAAAGGAAAAGTCATTCGCCTCGTTAGTCAGGGAACAATGGTTTGCTTGATATACTGTAGCAGCCGGGAGCAAGGATGAAAGCATAGTCTTCTGGATGTGGGGTACCTCTTTAGTTTAATGTGACCTGAGGACCTAAGAGGGAGAAACACCAATGCCTTTTATAAGCACAATTCCTAAATGCCTAGTAATCCTGTTATCGAAAATTAAAGTAAAGGGCTGAAGCTATAGCTCACTGGTAGAAAACTTGTCTAGCATGCATGAGGCCTTAGGTGCAACCCCAGTGCTTCAAAAACATGAGAGCATAGGGCTGAGTGTGTAGTTCAGTGGAATACCATGTGCTTAGCATGTCTGAGAACCCAGGTTCAGCCCCCAGTACCACAGCACATAAAAGCAGGGCGGTGGTGGTGCACGCCTTTAATCCCAGCACTCGGGAGGCAGAGGCAGGCAGATCTCTGTGAGTTCCAGGCTGGCCTGGTCTATGAACAGCACACAAATACAGACATACACAGCCACAGCTGTAGTGTAGTACTTACTGTTCTATTTTACTCACCAAGGTAACAGCCAACAACAAAAAACCTGTTTTGATAACAAAGGTGAATTTATAGCTTTTTGTTAGTGAAGTTATTACACACACACACACACACACACACACACACACACACACACACACACACTGAAATTCACCCCATGTTCAGCTTTTAGAGTTTCACTGTCTACATAGCTTGTGTAGCCGCTACTACAATCATGATCCACACCAACTAGATAACCTTTGACAACTACTCATTCACAATTTGTGCCTACAAATTTGCCCAAGTTTTAAATCTGATTTAAAAAAAAATCATTAAGCATTCCATTGCATAGCTGTATCAGGGTTCACTTACCTGTTTACACACTGAACCTTTAGGTTGTGTGTTAGTTACTGATCTATAGCCATGAAGAGACACCATGACAAGTCAACTCTTCCAAAAGAAGCATTGCATTGGGGGCTTGCTTACAGTTTTAGATGGTTAGTCCATGATCATGGCAAGAAGCAGACAGGCAGTAGCTGAGAGCTTTACATCCTAATCTGTAGGCAATTGTCTGGGAGACGGGGGATAGGTTAGGGGGTTAGGGGTGAGAGAGGTGGAGGGGGGCATGGGGCATGGCATCAGTTTTTGAAATCTCAAAGCCTATCCTCAGTGACACATTTTCTTCAACAAGGTCACACACATCCTAATGCTTTCCAAACAGTTCCACTCCCTGATAACTATCCATTCAAATACATGAAACGATATGGACCATTCTCATTCAAACCACCACAGGTTGTTTCCAGGTCTTGGCCATTTTCAATAACATTGTCACAAACTTTCCAGTACAGGATTTGTGTAACTATGAGGTTTCAGTTCTCTTGAGTAAATACCTAGCAGTGGGATTGTCAGATCTTTAAAGGAAAATCTTTATTTTTTTTAAATTGTGTGTGTACATGTGTATCTGTGTATAGCCTTATCACATGAGTACAGGAACTTTCACAAGCTGGAGGTGTTGGATGCCGCTGGATCTGGAGTTTCAGACAATTGTGAACTGCTCCATCTACGTGCTAAACTAAACTAGTTTAGTTCTGATCCCATCTAGGGAACTAAACTCTGCAAGAGTGCTAAATCCTTGAACAACCCTGCAACCTCTTCAGCCCCAAGATCGTTTAAGCATATGTTAATTCCACAAGAAAAAAAAAACAGAACTGCCAGTGGCTGTGGCCCATGCATTTAATCCCAGAATTCAGGGGGTAGAGGCAGGTAGATCTCTGAGTTCAAGGCCAGCCTGGTCTAGAGAGTGAGTTCCAGGACAAGCAGGGCTATACAGAGAAACCTTGTCTCGAAAAATCAAAAGAAAAAGAAGAAAAGAAAAGAAAAAAAAAAAAAAACTTTTCCCAGAGCAGCTGCATGAAACTGCATTCTGACCCAAAGCGAATGGTATTTCCGGTTGCTTCACATCCTTGTCAGCAGTTAGCAGTGTAGCTACGTTTGCTCCTCTGTGTAGTCGTCTAGAAAGCATGGAAAGATACAATTACAAATTGTGACCTGTGCGAGTGTGCACTTGTATGTACACATTTGCGGAGGCCAGAGGTCAACATCCAGCATCTCCTGCTGTTGCTCTCTACCTTATTGATTGAGACACGATTTCTCAATGAACCTATAACATGCTAATTTAATTCAGATAGACTTCTGGTCATCGAGCAGGAAGGATCCTCCTGTCTGGGCCTCCCCAGCATGGGATTACAGACGTGTGTCATGCTGCCCGCACTCTATATGTGTGCTGGGAATGTAAGCTTCAAGCACTTTACATCTCCCCTGCTGCTAATGTTTTCTCCTTTTGAGATAGGATCTTGCTATTTTAGCCCAGGCTGGCATCAAACTTGTAAACTTGTTTCTGTTTCTTAACCATTGGAGTGACAGGCATGTGCCACTCTGCCCAGTTTCTGGCCATGATTTAAGTTTGGATTTCCGTAGTGACTAATGATGCAGGCCATCTTAGCTCATTTGTCACCTGTACATTTTCCTCAAGGAAATGTCTGTTCATATCCTTTGCCCACTCTTTCAAATTCATTTTTATTTTAAGTGCTGGGAATTCAACCCAAGATCTCTTGCCTGCTAATCACATGCTCTGCCCCTGAGCTGAGTTTCCAGACCACTACTTGGCTTTTTTGGTTTTCGGCGGGGAGAGGGTTTTGTTGTTGCTTTTTGTTATTTTTTTTAAGTTTGAGATTTCTTTTTCTTCTGTTTGTTTGTTGACAGAGTTTCGCTGTGTAGCCCTGGCTAGTCAGGAGCTCACTATGTAGATGAAGTTGGCTTCATAGAGATCTATCTACCTTTGCCTCCCAAGTGTTGGGATTAAAGGCGTGCGCCACCACCGCCCGGCCAGATTATCTATTTCTAATAACAGATTTTTTTAAAAAGACAAAAAAGGTTTATTTTAGCTTGCAGCTTCCAAGGCCTCAGTTCATGATTGATAAATCCTGTCTATTTGGGCCTGTATTTGGGGCAGTGTGCCATGATAGTTAACTCATGGGAAGACCGTTCACCTCCTGGTTGGGATACCAAAGAGAGATAGCAAGAGACCCCCAAAAACCCTTTTGAGGGAACACTTCCGGAGATCTCTTACTAGGTCCCTTTTTTTTTTTTTTTTTTTTTTGGTTTTTCAGGACAAGATTTCTCTGTGTAGTTTTGGTGCCTGTCCTAGATCTCGCTCTGAAAACCAGGCTGGCCTCGAACTCACAGAGATCCACCTGCCTTTACCTCCCGAGTGCTGGGATTAAAAGCGTGCGCCACCACTGTCCGGCTCTCTACTTTATTTTTAAGGCATGCTTCCACTATGTAGCCCAGGCTGATTTCAGTTCACAGCCCTCCCTGCTCTGCTTCCAGGGAGCTGGGATTTCAGGTATATGCCCCCACACCCACTACAAATGTCTATTTGTGAACGGAAAAAGGGAGTCTATAAGGGGATGGGGCGAATTCAATGTAACGGAAAGAGGAAGTACTGATGAGTTTGGTGGAGTAACCAAGTGAGGTTTCTGGTGCCTGGTAACAGAGTGGTGCTGGGATTAAAAGCGTGTGCCACCGCCGCCTGGCCCCATATCTTTATAAATATATATATTTATAAAATATATATAAATTTTTATTGATTCTTTGGAAATTTCACATCTTGTACCCAATTCCACTCATTTCCCAGGCCCTCCATATCCATCCTTCACCCTTGCAGTATCCGCCCCTAAAAGAAAAAAAAATTAAAATGAAACCAAAACAAAACAAAAAACTTTGTTCCTCTGCCTTTCCCACCTCTTCAACACCTCCTCATTCATCTTAGTGGCGTTGAGACACTTGGTATGTCACTCAATGTACCCTTTGGTCCAATCAGCTTGACTTGCAGATGTTCATTGCCATGAGTCACCCATCTGGTTCAAGGCCTCAGGCTTCCGGTACTCCATTATCACTGGATTCTCACCAAAACTCCTCTCAGATATCCTGGGGCCACACCAAATCATGCAGATCGTACAGGTACTATTCTGCAGGACCAGTCCCTTCACATGCTCCAGTAGGTCATAGATGGGGTAGATGTTACTGTTGTAGAATATTTAACTGTGTAAAAGTGTGTTACATTTGTTTCTGCTGCCTTTGTTAACGATGTAAAGTTATGTTACTTTTGTTTATGCTGCATTTGTTTAATTATGTAAAGATGTGTTGCATTTGTTTCACCTTGCCTGCCTAAGGCACTTGGTTGGTTTAATAAAGAGCTGGATGGCCAATAGCTAGGCAGGAGAGGGATAGGTGGGGCTGGTGGGCAGAGAGAATAAATAGGAAGAGAAAATAAGAGAGGAGAAGGAGGAGAGAGAAGAGGGAGAAGAAGAGGGGCACACCCAGGGTCAGAAACCAGGAGTCCCCAGCCAGACATGAAAAGCAGGAAAGTAAGATAGAAAGAGAGAAAGAAAGAAAGAAAGAAAGAAAGAAAGAAAGAAGAAAGAAAGAAAGAAAGAAAAGAAGGAAGAAAGGAAGGAAGGGAGAAAGGGAGAAAGGGAGGGAGGGAGGGAGGGAGGGAGGAAGGGAGGAAGGGAGGAAGGAAGGGAGGAAGGAAGGAAGGAAGGAAGGAAGAGAAAAAGCCTAAACATAGATAAAGAGAAACAGATTAAAATAAGAGCTATAAGGCCAAGCATTCATAACTGATAAGAAGTCTCCGTGACATGATTTGGGAGCTGGTTGGTGACCAAAAAGAAAAAGCCTGGTACATGTTAGGGTGAGCCAACCTAAGGCCTGGGTGGTAATTGATCTGGTCAGACCTGGCCACTGGGCCACCCCACTCAGACACAGGCCAGAGTCAGCTCTCCCACATCCTGGGTGAGGGGTGGGGCCATCACTCTGAGTGCAGGGAAGCTCTCCTGTGAGGGTGGGGCCAGCTTTCTTGCTGCAGTGTCCAGTGAGGGGCAGGGCCAGCTCATCTCGTCCTTCAGATTTTTATCATGCCTGGTTTTTATTGTTGGTGGGTTTTTTTTGTTTTGCTTTGGTTTGGTTCGTTTTTTCAAGACAGGATTTCTCTGTGTAACAGTCCTGGCTGTCCTGGAACTCACTCTGTAGACCAGACTGGCCTCAAACTCAGAGATCTGCGTGCCTCTTCCTCTCAAGTGTTGGGATTAAAGGCATGTGCCACCACTGCCTGGCTCATGCATGGTTTTTATTGCCCCCCCCCACCTTTGGTAACATGGGCCACAGACATCAACACAGACCCCAGCTACAGCAGAACCACGGACCCAGACATGGCCCGTGGCAGCTGAGGGCCAAATGTCACCTTGGCACCTGTGGCAGCTCAGGTCACACAGATCAGTATGGCCCTAGTGGCAGCATGGCTCTCAGACACCAACATGGTCTCAGTTGGCTGACCAGACCCCAGGCATCTGCATGGCTGTTGGTGATAACAGATGCCATAGATGTCAATTCAGACCCTGGCTGCTGTAGGGACACAGACCTAGACATGGCCCATGAAAGCAGCTCAGGCCTAGATGACACCATGGCCCTGGGTGGCAGCACAGGCCACTCAGATCGGCATTGGCCTCAGTGGCACCATGGTCCTCAGACACACACACACACACACACACACACACACACACACACACACACACACACACTAAAAGTGGGTCTTAAAAGAATTTAAAAATAGAGGTTGGGGAGATAAGGTCATTGGTTGATCTTTCAGGGGACCTGAGTTTAGTTCCTAGCACTAGCATGGTGGCTCACAACTATTCATAACTTCAGTTTTAGGGGATCTGATGCTCTTTCCTGACCTCCTCGGGCACCAGGCACATACATGGTATGCCTACCATGCCTACACATGCTGTCTGTGGTGGTTTGAAAGAAAATGGCCCCCAAAGGGAGTGGCACTATTAGAGTGTGTGGTCTTGTTGAAGTAGGTGTGGCCTTGGAGGAAGTGTGTCACTGTGGGGGCAGTCTTTGAGGTCTCTTTTGTTCAAGCTTCCCTCAGTGTGACACTTAGTCCACTTCCTGACACCTGCAAGATGCAGGACTCTCAGCTACTTCTCCAGCACCATGTCTGCCTGCACGCCATCATGTTCCCCATCCTGATGATAATGGACTGAACCTCTGAACTGCAAGTGAGCCCCCCCCCATTAAATGTTTTCCTTTATAAGAGTTGCTGTGGTCATGGTGTCTCTTCACAGTAATAGAAACCTGAACTAAAACACAGTCAAGACATTTCTACATAGAATAAAGAAACCTATTTTTTTTTTTTTCAGTAAACTGGAAGAGACTGGACCTTATGCCACTTGTTAATCAGTAGTTGGTCCTAGCAGAAAATCAGCTGCTTTATAAGAAAGTAATTGGGTTCAGTCTTTGAGTATTCATGTGGAAAGGAACTCTATTGTACAGAAGGTGAGCAGAGGTTAACAATGTTTCGGGGAACTTTGGGTTTGGCCCAGTGTAAAGGTCAGCTCACATGCAAGAATGGCTAGGTGTGCTGCCCAGGAATCCTCGGCAAGTACGTGTGCACTTTCACCCTGAAAGACATTTCCTTCCACTTCCTTCCACTGACTCATCTCTGGTCTTTCCTTGATGGTGACAAGAACCTGGAAATCCAAGCCCAGGTTTCAGCCGAGTCTATCTGAGATCCCTGCAGCTTCTGTCCAGGAGCAAGGGTCCCAGTCAGTCAGAAGACAGACAGGGATATTGTGGGGATATTTGGTGAGTGACATAATCCACTGTGCAAATGAACTTCAGCTGCAAGTGTACTTTAGGGTTAGATGAATAAAGGAGCAGCCTGGCCAGAGTCACAGCTCCCAACCCGTTCGGAGGCTTAAGAAGCCCCGGCCAACTTCAGCAGGACAAGTTTATTGCACTCGTCTCTCAGTGTCCGCAAAGGGGGCTGGTGCTCACTTTGTCATGTAACTGTCACATAAAGGGAAATGCCTATTTTTTTTCCCTAGTGTTTTGATTTGTATTTAACTTTGACTCTAACATAAAACTAATTACTTGACTCTCAAAGGACTTTAGATGATGTATCAGGTGGTAACTGAAATTTTGGTCAGAGTCAACGAGCCCTACAGTTGGTCACCAGGAATGTAGGAGAATTTCATCAGGTTCTGAATACGTGGGCACAGGGAATGACCTCCATCCAGGAGATGGTCCCCTGGTCCTCCAACCTAGACTAAGTATATTATAAACACAGAATCCAGAAGAACAGCTCCAACCTGGCAGAGCCCAAACAAGCAGAAGCTGCTGGAGCAGCTTTGCTGGGTAGGCAAAGGAAGTTTTTTTTTTTTTTTTTTTTAAAAAGCAAATTTATTTCAAAATGCTAACAGAGCCAGCTCAAGAGTTGAAGGCTCACCTGACTACATGTTGTG